>NC_023750.2:21519447-21713154 GCF_000499845.2 Phaseolus vulgaris
TCTTGAAAAACCATTTCATGTGTTCAAATTGTATTTTGATATGTTTAATACTTCTTTTACAACCCAAGGTCTATTCATTGATTGAAACACTTATGATATCTTTGAAAAACAATTTCACGTGTTAAAATTGTGTTTTGATATGTTTAATACTTCTTTCATTTACAATCTAAGGTTTTATAACCTAGGAAACTATAAGAAAGTGAATGTTCTGTATAATAATAGTTTATTAAAAGTATCTTAACTATTGAAAACAAGCGTATTACTTAACTAAATGTTTGCAACTTGTTCTTTTCTTTTCGCTATTAATTGATTGAAAACGCTTATGATATCTTTGAAAACCAATTCCATGTGTTCAAATTGTGTTTTGATATGTTCAATATTTCTTTTACAATCTTAGTCTATTAATTGATTGAAACACTTATGAATATCGTTGAAAAACAATCTCATGTGTTAGAATTGTGTTTTCGTATGTTCTAAGGTCTATTAATTGATTCAAACACCTAGGATACACCCTTGAAAAACCATTTCATGTGTTCAAATTGTATTTTGATATGTTTAATACTTCTTTTACAACCCAAGGTCTATTCATTGATTGAAACACTTATGATATCTTTGAAAAACAATTTCACGTGTTAAAATTGTGTTTTGATATGTTTAATACTTCTTTCATTTACAATCTAAGGTTTTATAACCTAGGAAACTATAAGAAAGTGAATGTTCTGTATAATAATAGTTTATTAAAAGTATCTTAACTATTGAAAACAAGCGTATTACTTAACTAAATGTTTGCAACTTGTTCTTTTCTTTTCGCTATTAATTGATTGAAAACGCTTATGATATCTTTGAAAACCAATTCCATGTGTTCAAATTGTGTTTTGATATGTTCAATATTTCTTTTACAATCTTAGTCTATTAATTGATTGAAACACTTATGAATATCGTTGAAAAACAATCTCATGTGTTAGAATTGTGTTTTCGTATGTTCTAAGGTCTATTAATTGATTCAAACACCTAGGATACACCCTTGAAAAACCATTTCATGTGTTCAAATTGTATTTTGATATGTTTAATACTTCTTTTACAACCCAAGGTCTATTCATTGATTGAAACACTTATGATATCTTTGAAAAACAATTTCACGTGTTAAAATTGTGTTTTGATATGTTTAATACTTCTTTCATTTACAATCTAAGGTTTTATAACCTAGGAAACTATAAGAAAGTGAATGTTCTGTATAATAATAGTTTATTAAAAGTATCTTAACTATTGAAAACAAGCGTATTACTTAACTAAATGTTTGCAACTTGTTCTTTTCTTTTCGCTATTAATTGATTGAAAACACTTATGATATCTTTGAAAACCAATTCCATGTGTTCAAATTGTGTTTTGATATGTTCAATATTTCTTTTACAATCTTAGTCTATTAATTGATTGAAACACTTATGAATATCGTTGAAAAACAATCTCATGTGTTAGAATTGTGTTTTCGTATGTTCTAAGGTCTATTAATTGATTCAAACACCTAGGATACACCCTTGAAAAACCATTTCATGTGTTCAAATTGTATTTTGATATGTTTAATACTTCTTTTACAACCCAAGGTCTATTCATTGATTGAAACACTTATGATATCTTTGGAAAACAATTTCACGTGTTAAAATTGTGTTTTGATATGTTTAATACTTCTTTCATTTACAATCTAAGGTTTTATAACCTAGGAAACTATAAGAAAGTGAATGTTCTGTATAATAATAGTTTATTAAAAGTATCTTAACTATTGAAAACAAGCGTATTACTTAACTAAATGTTTGCAACTTGTTCTTTTCTTTTCGCTATTAATTGATTGAAAACACTTATGATATCTTTGAAAACCAATTCCATGTGTTCAAATTGTGTTTTGATATGTTCAATATTTCTTTTACAATCTTAGTCTATTAATTGATTGAAACACTTATGAATATCGTTGAAAAACAATCTCATGTGTTAGAATTGTGTTTTCGTATGTTCTAAGGTCTATTAATTGATTCAAACACCTAGGATACACCCTTGAAAAACCATTTCATGTGTTCAAATTGTATTTTGATATGTTTAATACTTCTTTTACAACCCAAGGTCTATTCATTGATTGAAACACTTATGATATCTTTGAAAAACAATTTCACGTGTTAAAATTGTGTTTTGATATGTTTAATACTTCTTTCATTTACAATCTAAGGTTTTATAACCTAGGAAACTATAAGAAAGTGAATGTTCTGTATAATAATAGTTTATTAAAAGTATCTTAACTATTGAAAACAAGCGTATTACTTAACTAAATGTTTGCAACTTGTTCTTTTCTTTTCGCTATTAATTGATTGAAAACACTTATGATATCTTTGAAAACCAATTCCATGTGTTCAAATTGTGTTTTGATATGTTCAATATTTCTTTTACAATCTTAGTCTATTAATTGATTGAAACACTTATGAATATCGTTGAAAAACAATCTCATGTGTTAGAATTGTGTTTTCGTATGTTCTAAGGTCTATTAATTGATTCAAACACCTAGGATACACCCTTGAAAAACCATTTCATGTGTTCAAATTGTATTTTGATATGTTTAATACTTCTTTTACAACCCAAGGTCTATTCATTGATTGAAACACTTATGATATCTTTGAAAAACAATTTCACGTGTTAAAATTGTGTTTTGATATGTTTAATACTTCTTTCATTTACAATCTAAGGTTTTATAACCTAGGAAACTATAAGAAAGTGAATGTTCTGTATAATAATAGTTTATTAAAAGTATCTTAACTATTGAAAACAAGCGTATTACTTAACTAAATGTTTGCAACTTGTTCTTTTCTTTTCGCTATTAATTGATTGAAAACACTTATGATATCTTTGAAAACCAATTCCATGTGTTCAAATTGTGTTTTGATATGTTCAATATTTCTTTTACAATCTTAGTCTATTAATTGATTGAAACACTTATGAATATCGTTGAAAAACAATCTCATGTGTTAGAATTGTGTTTTCGTATGTTCTAAGGTCTATTAATTGATTCAAACACCTAGGATACACCCTTGAAAAACCATTTCATGTGTTCAAATTGTATTTTGATATGTTTAATACTTCTTTTACAACCCAAGGTCTATTCATTGATTGAAACACTTATGATATCTTTGAAAAACAATTTCACGTGTTAAAATTGTGTTTTGATATGTTTAATACTTCTTTCATTTACAATCTAAGGTTTTATAACCTAGGAAACTATAAGAAAGTGAATGTTCTGTATAATAATAGTTTATTAAAAGTATCTTAACTATTGAAAACAAGCGTATTACTTAACTAAATGTTTGCAACTTGTTCTTTTCTTTTCGCTATTAATTGATTGAAAACACTTATGATATCTTTGAAAACCAATTCCATGTGTTCAAATTGTGTTTTGATATGTTCAATATTTCTTTTACAATCTTAGTCTATTAATTGATTGAAACACTTATGAATATCGTTGAAAAACAATCTCATGTGTTAGAATTGTGTTTTCGTATGTTCTAAGGTCTATTAATTGATTCAAACACCTAGGATACACCCTTGAAAAACCATTTCATGTGTTCAAATTGTATTTTGATATGTTTAATACTTCTTTTACAACCCAAGGTCTATTCATTGATTGAAACACTTATGATATCTTTGAAAAACAATTTCACGTGTTAAAATTGTGTTTTGATATGTTTAATACTTCTTTCATTTACAATCTAAGGTTTTATAACCTAGGAAACTATAAGAAAGTGAATGTTCTGTATAATAATAGTTTATTAAAAGTATCTTAACTATTGAAAACAAGCGTATTACTTAACTAAATGTTTGCAACTTGTTCTTTTCTTTTCGCTATTAATTGATTGAAAACACTTATGATATCTTTGAAAACCAATTCCATGTGTTCAAATTGTGTTTTGATATGTTCAATATTTCTTTTACAATCTTAGTCTATTAATTGATTGAAACACTTATGAATATCGTTGAAAAACAATCTCATGTGTTAGAATTGTGTTTTCGTATGTTCTAAGGTCTATTAATTGATTCAAACACCTAGGATACACCCTTGAAAAACCATTTCATGTGTTCAAATTGTATTTTGATATGTTTAATACTTCTTTTACAACCCAAGGTCTATTCATTGATTGAAACACTTATGATATCTTTGAAAAACAATTTCACGTGTTAAAATTGTGTTTTGATATGTTTAATACTTCTTTCATTTACAATCTAAGGTTTTATAACCTAGGAAACTATAAGAAAGTGAATGTTCTGTATAATAATAGTTTATTAAAAGTATCTTAACTATTGAAAACAAGCGTATTACTTAACTAAATGTTTGCAACTTGTTCTTTTCTTTTCGCTATTAATTGATTGAAAACACTTATGATATCTTTGAAAACCAATTCCATGTGTTCAAATTGTGTTTTGATATGTTCAATATTTCTTTTACAATCTTAGTCTATTAATTGATTGAAACACTTATGAATATCGTTGAAAAACAATCTCATGTGTTAGAATTGTGTTTTCGTATGTTCTAAGGTCTATTAATTGATTCAAACACCTAGGATACACCCTTGAAAAACCATTTCATGTGTTCAAATTGTATTTTGATATGTTTAATACTTCTTTTACAACCCAAGGTCTATTCATTGATTGAAACACTTATGATATCTTTGAAAAACAATTTCACGTGTTAAAATTGTGTTTTGATATGTTTAATACTTCTTTCATTTACAATCTAAGGTTTTATAACCTAGGAAACTATAAGAAAGTGAATGTTCTGTATAATAATAGTTTATTAAAAGTATCTTAACTATTGAAAACAAGCGTATTACTTAACTAAATGTTTGCAACTTGTTCTTTTCTTTTCGCTATTAATTGATTGAAAACACTTATGATATCTTTGAAAACCAATTCCATGTGTTCAAATTGTGTTTTGATATGTTCAATATTTCTTTTACAATCTTAGTCTATTAATTGATTGAAACACTTATGAATATCGTTGAAAAACAATCTCATGTGTTAGAATTGTGTTTTCGTATGTTCTAAGGTCTATTAATTGATTCAAACACCTAGGATACACCCTTGAAAAACCATTTCATGTGTTCAAATTGTATTTTGATATGTTTAATACTTCTTTTACAACCCAAGGTCTATTCATTGATTGAAACACTTATGATATCTTTGAAAAACAATTTCACGTGTTAAAATTGTGTTTTGATATGTTTAATACTTCTTTCATTTACAATCTAAGGTTTTATAACCTAGGAAACTATAAGAAAGTGAATGTTCTGTATAATAATAGTTTATTAAAAGTATCTTAACTATTGAAAACAAGCGTATTACTTAACTAAATGTTTGCAACTTGTTCTTTTCTTTTCGCTATTAATTGATTGAAAACACTTATGATATCTTTGAAAACCAATTCCATGTGTTCAAATTGTGTTTTGATATGTTCAATATTTCTTTTACAATCTTAGTCTATTAATTGATTGAAACACTTATGAATATCGTTGAAAAACAATCTCATGTGTTAGAATTGTGTTTTCGTATGTTCTAAGGTCTATTAATTGATTCAAACACCTAGGATACACCCTTGAAAAACCATTTCATGTGTTCAAATTGTATTTTGATATGTTTAATACTTCTTTTACAACCCAAGGTCTATTCATTGATTGAAACACTTATGATATCTTTGAAAACAATTTCACGTGTTAAAATTGTGTTTTGATATGTTTAATACTTCTTTCATTTACAATCTAAGGTTTTATAACCTAGGAAACTATAAGAAAGTGAATGTTCTGTATAATAATAGTTTATTAAAAGTATCTTAACTATTGAAAACAAGCGTATTACTTAACTAAATGTTTGCAACTTGTTCTTTTCTTTTCGCTATTAATTGATTGAAAACACTTATGATATCTTTGAAAACCAATTCCATGTGTTCAAATTGTGTTTTGATATGTTCAATATTTCTTTTACAATCTTAGTCTATTAATTGATTGAAACACTTATGAATATCGTTGAAAAACAATCTCATGTGTTAGAATTGTGTTTTCGTATGTTCTAAGGTCTATTAATTGATTCAAACACCTAGGATAC
The DNA here is from genome assembly GCF_000499845.2 of Phaseolus vulgaris. NCBI lineage: Eukaryota > Viridiplantae > Streptophyta > Magnoliopsida > Fabales > Fabaceae > Phaseolus > Phaseolus vulgaris. The sequence continues at coordinate 21,525,577 of NC_023750.2, forward strand.
ACCCTTGAAAAACCATTTCATGTGTTCAAATTGTATTTTGATATGTTTAATACTTCTTTTACAACCCAAGGTCTATTCATTGATTGAAACACTTATGATATCTTTGAAAAACAATTTCACGTGTTAAAATTGTGTTTTGATATGTTTAATACTTCTTTCATTTACAATCTAAGGTTTTATAACCTAGGAAACTATAAGAAAGTGAATGTTCTGTATAATAATAGTTTATTAAAAGTATCTTAACTATTGAAAACAAGCGTATTACTTAACTAAATGTTTGCAACTTGTTCTTTTCTTTTCGCTATTAATTGATTGAAAACACTTATGATATCTTTGAAAACCAATTCCATGTGTTCAAATTGTGTTTTGATATGTTCAATATTTCTTTTACAATCTTAGTCTATTAATTGATTGAAACACTTATGAATATCGTTGAAAAACAATCTCATGTGTTAGAATTGTGTTTTCGTATGTTCTAAGGTCTATTAATTGATTCAAACACCTAGGATACACCCTTGAAAAACCATTTCATGTGTTCAAATTGTATTTTGATATGTTTAATACTTCTTTTACAACCCAAGGTCTATTCATTGATTGAAACACTTATGATATCTTTGAAAAACAATTTCACGTGTTAAAATTGTGTTTTGATATGTTTAATACTTCTTTCATTTACAATCTAAGGTTTTATAACCTAGGAAACTATAAGAAAGTGAATGTTCTGTATAATAATAGTTTATTAAAAGTATCTTAACTATTGAAAACAAGCGTATTACTTAACTAAATGTTTGCAACTTGTTCTTTTCTTTTCGCTATTAATTGATTGAAAACACTTATGATATCTTTGAAAACCAATTCCATGTGTTCAAATTGTGTTTTGATATGTTCAATATTTCTTTTACAATCTTAGTCTATTAATTGATTGAAACACTTATGAATATCGTTGAAAAACAATCTCATGTGTTAGAATTGTGTTTTCGTATGTTCTAAGGTCTATTAATTGATTCAAACACCTAGGATACACCCTTGAAAAACCATTTCATGTGTTCAAATTGTATTTTGATATGTTTAATACTTCTTTTACAACCCAAGGTCTATTCATTGATTGAAACACTTATGATATCTTTGAAAAACAATTTCACGTGTTAAAATTGTGTTTTGATATGTTTAATACTTCTTTCATTTACAATCTAAGGTTTTATAACCTAGGAAACTATAAGAAAGTGAATGTTCTGTATAATAATAGTTTATTAAAAGTATCTTAACTATTGAAAACAAGCGTATTACTTAACTAAATGTTTGCAACTTGTTCTTTTCTTTTCGCTATTAATTGATTGAAAACACTTATGATATCTTTGAAAACCAATTCCATGTGTTCAAATTGTGTTTTGATATGTTCAATATTTCTTTTACAATCTTAGTCTATTAATTGATTGAAACACTTATGAATATCGTTGAAAAACAATCTCATGTGTTAGAATTGTGTTTTCGTATGTTCTAAGGTCTATTAATTGATTCAAACACCTAGGATACACCCTTGAAAAACCATTTCATGTGTTCAAATTGTATTTTGATATGTTTAATACTTCTTTTACAACCCAAGGTCTATTCATTGATTGAAACACTTATGATATCTTTGGAAAAACAATTTCACGTGTTAAAATTGTGTTTTGATATGTTTAATACTTCTTTCATTTACAATCTAAGGTTTTATAACCTAGGAAACTATAAGAAAGTGAATGTTCTGTATAATAATAGTTTATTAAAAGTATCTTAACTATTGAAAACAAGCGTATTACTTAACTAAATGTTTGCAACTTGTTCTTTTCTTTTCGCTATTAATTGATTGAAAACACTTATGATATCTTTGAAAACCAATTCCATGTGTTCAAATTGTGTTTTGATATGTTCAATATTTCTTTTACAATCTTAGTCTATTAATTGATTGAAACACTTATGAATATCGTTGAAAAACAATCTCATGTGTTAGAATTGTGTTTTCGTATGTTCTAAGGTCTATTAATTGATTCAAACACCTAGGATACACCCTTGAAAAACCATTTCATGTGTTCAAATTGTATTTTGATATGTTTAATACTTCTTTTACAACCCAAGGTCTATTCATTGATTGAAACACTTATGATATCTTTGAAAAACAATTTCACGTGTTAAAATTGTGTTTTGATATGTTTAATACTTCTTTCATTTACAATCTAAGGTTTTATAACCTAGGAAACTATAAGAAAGTGAATGTTCTGTATAATAATAGTTTATTAAAAGTATCTTAACTATTGAAAACAAGCGTATTACTTAACTAAATGTTTGCAACTTGTTCTTTTCTTTTCGCTATTAATTGATTGAAAACACTTATGATATCTTTGAAAACCAATTCCATGTGTTCAAATTGTGTTTTGATATGTTCAATATTTCTTTTACAATCTTAGTCTATTAATTGATTGAAACACTTATGAATATCGTTGAAAAACAATCTCATGTGTTAGAATTGTGTTTTCGTATGTTCTAAGGTCTATTAATTGATTCAAACACCTAGGATACACCCTTGAAAAACCATTTCATGTGTTCAAATTGTATTTTGATATGTTTAATACTTCTTTTACAACCCAAGGTCTATTCATTGATTGAAACACTTATGATATCTTTGGAAAACAATTTCACGTGTTAAAATTGTGTTTTGATATGTTTAATACTTCTTTCATTTACAATCTAAGGTTTTATAACCTAGGAAACTATAAGAAAGTGAATGTTCTGTATAATAATAGTTTATTAAAAGTATCTTAACTATTGAAAACAAGCGTATTACTTAACTAAATGTTTGCAACTTGTTCTTTTCTTTTCGCTATTAATTGATTGAAAACACTTATGATATCTTTGAAAACCAATTCCATGTGTTCAAATTGTGTTTTGATATGTTCAATATTTCTTTTACAATCTTAGTCTATTAATTGATTGAAACACTTATGAATATCGTTGAAAAACAATCTCATGTGTTAGAATTGTGTTTTCGTATGTTCTAAGGTCTATTAATTGATTCAAACACCTAGGATACACCCTTGAAAAACCATTTCATGTGTTCAAATTGTATTTTGATATGTTTAATACTTCTTTTACAACCCAAGGTCTATTCATTGATTGAAACACTTATGATATCTTTGAAAAACAATTTCACGTGTTAAAATTGTGTTTTGATATGTTTAATACTTCTTTCATTTACAATCTAAGGTTTTATAACCTAGGAAACTATAAGAAAGTGAATGTTCTGTATAATAATAGTTTATTAAAAGTATCTTAACTATTGAAAACAAGCGTATTACTTAACTAAATGTTTGCAACTTGTTCTTTTCTTTTCGCTATTAATTGATTGAAAACACTTATGATATCTTTGAAAACCAATTCCATGTGTTCAAATTGTGTTTTGATATGTTCAATATTTCTTTTACAATCTTAGTCTATTAATTGATTGAAACACTTATGAATATCGTTGAAAAACAATCTCATGTGTTAGAATTGTGTTTTCGTATGTTCTAAGGTCTATTAATTGATTCAAACACCTAGGATACACCCTTGAAAAACCATTTCATGTGTTCAAATTGTATTTTGATATGTTTAATACTTCTTTTACAACCCAAGGTCTATTCATTGATTGAAACACTTATGATATCTTTGAAAAACAATTTCACGTGTTAAAATTGTGTTTTGATATGTTTAATACTTCTTTCATTTACAATCTAAGGTTTTATAACCTAGGAAACTATAAGAAAGTGAATGTTCTGTATAATAATAGTTTATTAAAAGTATCTTAACTATTGAAAACAAGCGTATTACTTAACTAAATGTTTGCAACTTGTTCTTTTCTTTTCGCTATTAATTGATTGAAAACACTTATGATATCTTTGAAAACCAATTCCATGTGTTCAAATTGTGTTTTGATATGTTCAATATTTCTTTTACAATCTTAGTCTATTAATTGATTGAAACACTTATGAATATCGTTGAAAAACAATCTCATGTGTTAGAATTGTGTTTTCGTATGTTCTAAGGTCTATTAATTGATTCAAACACCTAGGATACACCCTTGAAAAACCATTTCATGTGTTCAAATTGTATTTTGATATGTTTAATACTTCTTTTACAACCCAAGGTCTATTCATTGATTGAAACACTTATGATATCTTTGGAAAACAATTTCACGTGTTAAAATTGTGTTTTGATATGTTTAATACTTCTTTCATTTACAATCTAAGGTTTTATAACCTAGGAAACTATAAGAAAGTGAATGTTCTGTATAATAATAGTTTATTAAAAGTATCTTAACTATTGAAAACAAGCGTATTACTTAACTAAATGTTTGCAACTTGTTCTTTTCTTTTCGCTATTAATTGATTGAAAACACTTATGATATCTTTGAAAACCAATTCCATGTGTTCAAATTGTGTTTTGATATGTTCAATATTTCTTTTACAATCTTAGTCTATTAATTGATTGAAACACTTATGAATATCGTTGAAAAACAATCTCATGTGTTAGAATTGTGTTTTCGTATGTTCTAAGGTCTATTAATTGATTCAAACACCTAGGATACACCCTTGAAAAACCATTTCATGTGTTCAAATTGTATTTTGATATGTTTAATACTTCTTTTACAACCAAGGTCTATTCATTGATTGAAACACTTATGATATCTTTGAAAAACAATTTCACGTGTTAAAATTGTGTTTTGATATGTTTAATACTTCTTTCATTTACAATCTAAGGTTTTATAACCTAGGAAACTATAAGAAAGTGAATGTTCTGTATAATAATAGTTTATTAAAAGTATCTTAACTATTGAAAACAAGCGTATTACTTAACTAAATGTTTGCAACTTGTTCTTTTCTTTTCGCTATTAATTGATTGAAAACACTTATGATATCTTTGAAAACCAATTCCATGTGTTCAAATTGTGTTTTGATATGTTCAATATTTCTTTTACAATCTTAGTCTATTAATTGATTGAAACACTTATGAATATCGTTGAAAAACAATCTCATGTGTTAGAATTGTGTTTTCGTATGTTCTAAGGTCTATTAATTGATTCAAACACCTAGGATACACCCTTGAAAAACCATTTCATGTGTTCAAATTGTATTTTGATATGTTTAATACTTCTTTTACAACCAAGGTCTATTCATTGATTGAAACACTTATGATATCTTTGAAAAACAATTTCACGTGTTAAAATTGTGTTTTGATATGTTTAATACTTCTTTCATTTACAATCTAAGGTTTTATAACCTAGGAAACTATAAGAAAGTGAATGTTCTGTATAATAATAGTTTATTAAAAGTATCTTAACTATTGAAAACAAGCGTATTACTTAACTAAATGTTTGCAACTTGTTCTTTTCTTTTCGCTATTAATTGATTGAAAACACTTATGATATCTTTGAAAACCAATTCCATGTGTTCAAATTGTGTTTTGATATGTTCAATATTTCTTTTACAATCTTAGTCTATTAATTGATTGAAACACTTATGAATATCGTTGAAAAACAATCTCATGTGTTAGAATTGTGTTTTCGTATGTTCTAAGGTCTATTAATTGATTCAAACACCTAGGATACACCCTTGAAAAACCATTTCATGTGTTCAAATTGTATTTTGATATGTTTAATACTTCTTTTACAACCAAGGTCTATTCATTGATTGAAACACTTATGATATCTTTGAAAAACAATTTCACGTGTTAAAATTGTGTTTTGATATGTTTAATACTTCTTTCATTTACAATCTAAGGTTTTATAACCTAGGAAACTATAAGAAAGTGAATGTTCTGTATAATAATAGTTTATTAAAAGTATCTTAACTATTGAAAACAAGCGTATTACTTAACTAAATGTTTGCAACTTGTTCTTTTCTTTTCGCTATTAATTGATTGAAAACACTTATGATATCTTTGAAAACCAATTCCATGTGTTCAAATTGTGTTTTGATATGTTCAATATTTCTTTTACAATCTTAGTCTATTAATTGATTGAAACACTTATGAATATCGTTGAAAAACAATCTCATGTGTTAGAATTGTGTTTTCGTATGTTCTAAGGTCTATTAATTGATTCAAACACCTAGGATACACCCTTGAAAAACCATTTCATGTGTTCAAATTGTATTTTGATATGTTTAATACTTCTTTTACAACCAAGGTCTATTCATTGATTGAAACACTTATGATATCTTTGGAAAAACAATTTCACGTGTTAAAATTGTGTTTTGATATGTTTAATACTTCTTTCATTTACAATCTAAGGTTTTATAACCTAGGAAACTATAAGAAAGTGAATGTTCTGTATAATAATAGTTTATTAAAAGTATCTTAACTATTGAAAACAAGCGTATTACTTAACTAAATGTTTGCAACTTGTTCTTTTCTTTTCGCTATTAATTGATTGAAAACACTTATGATATCTTTGAAAACCAATTCCATGTGTTCAAATTGTGTTTTGATATGTTCAATATTTCTTTTACAATCTTAGTCTATTAATTGATTGAAACACTTATGAATATCGTTGAAAAACAATCTCATGTGTTAGAATTGTGTTTTCGTATGTTCTAAGGTCTATTAATTGATTCAAACACCTAGGATACACCCTTGAAAAACCATTTCATGTGTTCAAATTGTATTTTGATATGTTTAATACTTCTTTTACAACCTAAGGTCTATTCATTGATTGAAACACTTATGATATCTTTGAAAAACAATTTCACGTGTTAAAATTGTGTTTTGATATGTTTAATACTTCTTTCATTTACAATCTAAGGTTTTATAACCTAGGAAACTATAAGAAAGTGAATGTTCTGTATAATAATAGTTTATTAAAAGTATCTTAACTATTGAAAACAAGCGTATTACTTAACTAAATGTTTGCAACTTGTTCTTTTCTTTTCGCTATTAATTGATTGAAAACACTTATGATATCTTTGAAAACCAATTCCATGTGTTCAAATTGTGTTTTGATATGTTCAATATTTCTTTTACAATCTTAGTCTATTAATTGATTGAAACACTTATGAATATCGTTGAAAAACAATCTCATGTGTTAGAATTGTGTTTTCGTATGTTCTAAGGTCTATTAATTGATTCAAACACCTAGGATACACCCTTGAAAAACCATTTCATGTGTTCAAATTGTATTTTGATATGTTTAATACTTCTTTTACAACCAAGGTCTATTCATTGATTGAAACACTTATGATATCTTTGAAAAACAATTTCACGTGTTAAAATTGTGTTTTGATATGTTTAATACTTCTTTCATTTACAATCTAAGGTTTTATAACCTAGGAAACTATAAGAAAGTGAATGTTCTGTATAATAATAGTTTATTAAAAGTATCTTAACTATTGAAAACAAGCGTATTACTTAACTAAATGTTTGCAACTTGTTCTTTTCTTTTCGCTATTAATTGATTGAAAACACTTATGATATCTTTGAAAACCAATTCCATGTGTTCAAATTGTGTTTTGATATGTTCAATATTTCTTTTACAATCTTAGTCTATTAATTGATTGAAACACTTATGAATATCGTTGAAAAACAATCTCATGTGTTAGAATTGTGTTTTCGTATGTTCTAAGGTCTATTAATTGATTCAAACACCTAGGATACACCCTTGAAAAACCATTTCATGTGTTCAAATTGTATTTTGATATGTTTAATACTTCTTTTACAACCAAGGTCTATTCATTGATTGAAACACTTATGATATCTTTGAAAACAATTTCACGTGTTAAAATTGTGTTTTGATATGTTTAATACTTCTTTCATTTACAATCTAAGGTTTTATAACCTAGGAAACTATAAGAAAGTGAATGTTCTGTATAATAATAGTTTATTAAAAGTATCTTAACTATTGAAAACAAGCGTATTACTTAACTAAATGTTTGCAACTTGTTCTTTTCTTTTCGCTATTAATTGATTGAAAACACTTATGATATCTTTGAAAACCAATTCCATGTGTTCAAATTGTGTTTTGATATGTTCAATATTTCTTTTACAATCTTAGTCTATTAATTGATTGAAACACTTATGAATATCGTTGAAAAACAATCTCATGTGTTAGAATTGTGTTTTCGTATGTTCTAAGGTCTATTAATTGATTCAAACACCTAGGATACACCCTTGAAAAACCATTTCATGTGTTCAAATTGTATTTTGATATGTTTAATACTTCTTTTACAACCTAAGGTCTATTCATTGATTGAAACACTTATGATATCTTTGGAAAAACAATTTCACGTGTTAAAATTGTGTTTTGATATGTTTAATACTTCTTTCATTTACAATCTAAGGTTTTATAACCTAGGAAACTATAAGAAAGTGAATGTTCTGTATAATAATAGTTTATTAAAAGTATCTTAACTATTGAAAACAAGCGTATTACTTAACTAAATGTTTGCAACTTGTTCTTTTCTTTTCGCTATTAATTGATTGAAAACACTTATGATATCTTTGAAAACCAATTCCATGTGTTCAAATTGTGTTTTGATATGTTCAATATTTCTTTTACAATCTTAGTCTATTAATTGATTGAAACACTTATGAATATCGTTGAAAAACAATCTCATGTGTTAGAATTGTGTTTTCGTATGTTCTAAGGTCTATTAATTGATTCAAACACCTAGGATACACCCTTGAAAAACCATTTCATGTGTTCAAATTGTATTTTGATATGTTTAATACTTCTTTTACAACCAAGGTCTATTCATTGATTGAAACACTTATGATATCTTTGAAAAACAATTTCACGTGTTAAAATTGTGTTTTGATATGTTTAATACTTCTTTCATTTACAATCTAAGGTTTTATAACCTAGGAAACTATAAGAAAGTGAATGTTCTGTATAATAATAGTTTATTAAAAGTATCTTAACTATTGAAAACAAGCGTATTACTTAACTAAATGTTTGCAACTTGTTCTTTTCTTTTCGCTATTAATTGATTGAAAACACTTATGATATCTTTGAAAACCAATTCCATGTGTTCAAATTGTGTTTTGATATGTTCAATATTTCTTTTACAATCTTAGTCTATTAATTGATTGAAACACTTATGAATATCGTTGAAAAACAATCTCATGTGTTAGAATTGTGTTTTCGTATGTTCTAAGGTCTATTAATTGATTCAAACACCTAGGATACACCCTTGAAAAACCATTTCATGTGTTCAAATTGTATTTTGATATGTTTAATACTTCTTTTACAACCAAGGTCTATTCATTGATTGAAACACTTATGATATCTTTGAAAAACAATTTCACGTGTTAAAATTGTGTTTTGATATGTTTAATACTTCTTTCATTTACAATCTAAGGTTTTATAACCTAGGAAACTATAAGAAAGTGAATGTTCTGTATAATAATAGTTTATTAAAAGTATCTTAACTATTGAAAACAAGCGTATTACTTAACTAAATGTTTGCAACTTGTTCTTTTCTTTTCGCTATTAATTGATTGAAAACACTTATGATATCTTTGAAAACCAATTCCATGTGTTCAAATTGTGTTTTGATATGTTCAATATTTCTTTTACAATCTTAGTCTATTAATTGATTGAAACACTTATGAATATCGTTGAAAAACAATCTCATGTGTTAGAATTGTGTTTTCGTATGTTCTAAGGTCTATTAATTGATTCAAACACCTAGGATACACCCTTGAAAAACCATTTCATGTGTTCAAATTGTATTTTGATATGTTTAATACTTCTTTTACAACCTAAGGTCTATTCATTGATTGAAACACTTATGATATCTTTGAAAAACAATTTCACGTGTTAAAATTGTGTTTTGATATGTTTAATACTTCTTTCATTTACAATCTAAGGTTTTATAACCTAGGAAACTATAAGAAAGTGAATGTTCTGTATAATAATAGTTTATTAAAAGTATCTTAACTATTGAAAACAAGCGTATTACTTAACTAAATGTTTGCAACTTGTTCTTTTCTTTTCGCTATTAATTGATTGAAAACACTTATGATATCTTTGAAAACCAATTCCATGTGTTCAAATTGTGTTTTGATATGTTCAATATTTCTTTTACAATCTTAGTCTATTAATTGATTGAAACACTTATGAATATCGTTGAAAAACAATCTCATGTGTTAGAATTGTGTTTTCGTATGTTCTAAGGTCTATTAATTGATTCAAACACCTAGGATACACCCTTGAAAAACCATTTCATGTGTTCAAATTGTATTTTGATATGTTTAATACTTCTTTTACAACCAAGGTCTATTCATTGATTGAAACACTTATGATATCTTTGAAAAACAATTTCACGTGTTAAAATTGTGTTTTGATATGTTTAATACTTCTTTCATTTACAATCTAAGGTTTTATAACCTAGGAAACTATAAGAAAGTGAATGTTCTGTATAATAATAGTTTATTAAAAGTATCTTAACTATTGAAAACAAGCGTATTACTTAACTAAATGTTTGCAACTTGTTCTTTTCTTTTCGCTATTAATTGATTGAAAACACTTATGATATCTTTGAAAACCAATTCCATGTGTTCAAATTGTGTTTTGATATGTTCAATATTTCTTTTACAATCTTAGTCTATTAATTGATTGAAACACTTATGAATATCGTTGAAAAACAATCTCATGTGTTAGAATTGTGTTTTCGTATGTTCTAAGGTCTATTAATTGATTCAAACACCTAGGATACACCCTTGAAAAACCATTTCATGTGTTCAAATTGTATTTTGATATGTTTAATACTTCTTTTACAACCAAGGTCTATTCATTGATTGAAACACTTATGATATCTTTGAAAAACAATTTCACGTGTTAAAATTGTGTTTTGATATGTTTAATACTTCTTTCATTTACAATCTAAGGTTTTATAACCTAGGAAACTATAAGAAAGTGAATGTTCTGTATAATAATAGTTTATTAAAAGTATCTTAACTATTGAAAACAAGCGTATTACTTAACTAAATGTTTGCAACTTGTTCTTTTCTTTTCGCTATTAATTGATTGAAAACACTTATGATATCTTTGAAAACCAATTCCATGTGTTCAAATTGTGTTTTGATATGTTCAATATTTCTTTTACAATCTTAGTCTATTAATTGATTGAAACACTTATGAATATCGTTGAAAAACAATCTCATGTGTTAGAATTGTGTTTTCGTATGTTCTAAGGTCTATTAATTGATTCAAACACCTAGGATACACCCTTGAAAAACCATTTCATGTGTTCAAATTGTATTTTGATATGTTTAATACTTCTTTTACAACCAAGGTCTATTCATTGATTGAAACACTTATGATATCTTTGAAAAACAATTTCACGTGTTAAAATTGTGTTTTGATATGTTTAATACTTCTTTCATTTACAATCTAAGGTTTTATAACCTAGGAAACTATAAGAAAGTGAATGTTCTGTATAATAATAGTTTATTAAAAGTATCTTAACTATTGAAAACAAGCGTATTACTTAACTAAATGTTTGCAACTTGTTCTTTTCTTTTCGCTATTAATTGATTGAAAACACTTATGATATCTTTGAAAACCAATTCCATGTGTTCAAATTGTGTTTTGATATGTTCAATATTTCTTTTACAATCTTAGTCTATTAATTGATTGAAACACTTATGAATATCGTTGAAAAACAATCTCATGTGTTAGAATTGTGTTTTCGTATGTTCTAAGGTCTATTAATTGATTCAAACACCTAGGATACACCCTTGAAAAACCATTTCATGTGTTCAAATTGTATTTTGATATGTTTAATACTTCTTTTACAACCAAGGTCTATTCATTGATTGAAACACTTATGATATCTTTGAAAAACAATTTCACGTGTTAAAATTGTGTTTTGATATGTTTAATACTTCTTTCATTTACAATCTAAGGTTTTATAACCTAGGAAACTATAAGAAAGTGAATGTTCTGTATAATAATAGTTTATTAAAAGTATCTTAACTATTGAAAACAAGCGTATTACTTAACTAAATGTTTGCAACTTGTTCTTTTCTTTTCGCTATTAATTGATTGAAAACACTTATGATATCTTTGAAAACCAATTCCATGTGTTCAAATTGTGTTTTGATATGTTCAATATTTCTTTTACAATCTTAGTCTATTAATTGATTGAAACACTTATGAATATCGTTGAAAAACAATCTCATGTGTTAGAATTGTGTTTTCGTATGTTCTAAGGTCTATTAATTGATTCAAACACCTAGGATACACCCTTGAAAAACCATTTCATGTGTTCAAATTGTATTTTGATATGTTTAATACTTCTTTTACAACCAAGGTCTATTCATTGATTGAAACACTTATGATATCTTTGAAAAACAATTTCACGTGTTAAAATTGTGTTTTGATATGTTTAATACTTCTTTCATTTACAATCTAAGGTTTTATAACCTAGGAAACTATAAGAAAGTGAATGTTCTGTATAATAATAGTTTATTAAAAGTATCTTAACTATTGAAAACAAGCGTATTACTTAACTAAATGTTTGCAACTTGTTCTTTTCTTTTCGCTATTAATTGATTGAAAACACTTATGATATCTTTGAAAACCAATTCCATGTGTTCAAATTGTGTTTTGATATGTTCAATATTTCTTTTACAATCTTAGTCTATTAATTGATTGAAACACTTATGAATATCGTTGAAAAACAATCTCATGTGTTAGAATTGTGTTTTCGTATGTTCTAAGGTCTATTAATTGATTCAAACACCTAGGATACACCCTTGAAAAACCATTTCATGTGTTCAAATTGTATTTTGATATGTTTAATACTTCTTTTACAACCTAAGGTCTATTCATTGATTGAAACACTTATGATATCTTTGAAAAACAATTTCACGTGTTAAAATTGTGTTTTGATATGTTTAATACTTCTTTCATTTACAATCTAAGGTTTTATAACCTAGGAAACTATAAGAAAGTGAATGTTCTGTATAATAATAGTTTATTAAAAGTATCTTAACTATTGAAAACAAGCGTATTACTTAACTAAATGTTTGCAACTTGTTCTTTTCTTTTCGCTATTAATTGATTGAAAACACTTATGATATCTTTGAAAACCAATTCCATGTGTTCAAATTGTGTTTTGATATGTTCAATATTTCTTTTACAATCTTAGTCTATTAATTGATTGAAACACTTATGAATATCGTTGAAAAACAATCTCATGTGTTAGAATTGTGTTTTCGTATGTTCTAAGGTCTATTAATTGATTCAAACACCTAGGATACACCCTTGAAAAACCATTTCATGTGTTCAAATTGTATTTTGATATGTTTAATACTTCTTTTACAACCAAGGTCTATTCATTGATTGAAACACTTATGATATCTTTGAAAAACAATTTCACGTGTTAAAATTGTGTTTTGATATGTTTAATACTTCTTTCATTTACAATCTAAGGTTTTATAACCTAGGAAACTATAAGAAAGTGAATGTTCTGTATAATAATAGTTTATTAAAAGTATCTTAACTATTGAAAACAAGCGTATTACTTAACTAAATGTTTGCAACTTGTTCTTTTCTTTTCGCTATTAATTGATTGAAAACACTTATGATATCTTTGAAAACCAATTCCATGTGTTCAAATTGTGTTTTGATATGTTCAATATTTCTTTTACAATCTTAGTCTATTAATTGATTGAAACACTTATGAATATCGTTGAAAAACAATCTCATGTGTTAGAATTGTGTTTTCGTATGTTCTAAGGTCTATTAATTGATTCAAACACCTAGGATACACCCTTGAAAAACCATTTCATGTGTTCAAATTGTATTTTGATATGTTTAATACTTCTTTTACAACCAAGGTCTATTCATTGATTGAAACACTTATGATATCTTTGAAAAACAATTTCACGTGTTAAAATTGTGTTTTGATATGTTTAATACTTCTTTCATTTACAATCTAAGGTTTTATAACCTAGGAAACTATAAGAAAGTGAATGTTCTGTATAATAATAGTTTATTAAAAGTATCTTAACTATTGAAAACAAGCGTATTACTTAACTAAATGTTTGCAACTTGTTCTTTTCTTTTCGCTATTAATTGATTGAAAACACTTATGATATCTTTGAAAACCAATTCCATGTGTTCAAATTGTGTTTTGATATGTTCAATATTTCTTTTACAATCTTAGTCTATTAATTGATTGAAACACTTATGAATATCGTTGAAAAACAATCTCATGTGTTAGAATTGTGTTTTCGTATGTTCTAAGGTCTATTAATTGATTCAAACACCTAGGATACACCCTTGAAAAACCATTTCATGTGTTCAAATTGTATTTTGATATGTTTAATACTTCTTTTACAACCTAAGGTCTATTCATTGATTGAAACACTTATGATATCTTTGAAAAACAATTTCACGTGTTAAAATTGTGTTTTGATATGTTTAATACTTCTTTCATTTACAATCTAAGGTTTTATAACCTAGGAAACTATAAGAAAGTGAATGTTCTGTATAATAATAGTTTATTAAAAGTATCTTAACTATTGAAAACAAGCGTATTACTTAACTAAATGTTTGCAACTTGTTCTTTTCTTTTCGCTATTAATTGATTGAAAACACTTATGATATCTTTGAAAACCAATTCCATGTGTTCAAATTGTGTTTTGATATGTTCAATATTTCTTTTACAATCTTAGTCTATTAATTGATTGAAACACTTATGAATATCGTTGAAAAACAATCTCATGTGTTAGAATTGTGTTTTCGTATGTTCTAAGGTCTATTAATTGATTCAAACACCTAGGATACACCCTTGAAAAACCATTTCATGTGTTCAAATTGTATTTTGATATGTTTAATACTTCTTTTACAACCTAAGGTCTATTCATTGATTGAAACACTTATGATATCTTTGAAAAACAATTTCACGTGTTAAAATTGTGTTTTGATATGTTTAATACTTCTTTCATTTACAATCTAAGGTTTTATAACCTAGGAAACTATAAGAAAGTGAATGTTCTGTATAATAATAGTTTATTAAAAGTATCTTAACTATTGAAAACAAGCGTATTACTTAACTAAATGTTTGCAACTTGTTCTTTTCTTTTCGCTATTAATTGATTGAAAACACTTATGATATCTTTGAAAACCAATTCCATGTGTTCAAATTGTGTTTTGATATGTTCAATATTTCTTTTACAATCTTAGTCTATTAATTGATTGAAACACTTATGAATATCGTTGAAAAACAATCTCATGTGTTAGAATTGTGTTTTCGTATGTTCTAAGGTCTATTAATTGATTCAAACACCTAGGATACACCCTTGAAAAACCATTTCATGTGTTCAAATTGTATTTTGATATGTTTAATACTTCTTTTACAACCAAGGTCTATTCATTGATTGAAACACTTATGATATCTTTGAAAAACAATTTCACGTGTTAAAATTGTGTTTTGATATGTTTAATACTTCTTTCATTTACAATCTAAGGTTTTATAACCTAGGAAACTATAAGAAAGTGAATGTTCTGTATAATAATAGTTTATTAAAAGTATCTTAACTATTGAAAACAAGCGTATTACTTAACTAAATGTTTGCAACTTGTTCTTTTCTTTTCGCTATTAATTGATTGAAAACACTTATGATATCTTTGAAAACCAATTCCATGTGTTCAAATTGTGTTTTGATATGTTCAATATTTCTTTTACAATCTTAGTCTATTAATTGATTGAAACACTTATGAATATCGTTGAAAAACAATCTCATGTGTTAGAATTGTGTTTTCGTATGTTCTAAGGTCTATTAATTGATTCAAACACCTAGGATACACCCTTGAAAAACCATTTCATGTGTTCAAATTGTATTTTGATATGTTTAATACTTCTTTTACAACCAAGGTCTATTCATTGATTGAAACACTTATGATATCTTTGAAAAACAATTTCACGTGTTAAAATTGTGTTTTGATATGTTTAATACTTCTTTCATTTACAATCTAAGGTTTTATAACCTAGGAAACTATAAGAAAGTGAATGTTCTGTATAATAATAGTTTATTAAAAGTATCTTAACTATTGAAAACAAGCGTATTACTTAACTAAATGTTTGCAACTTGTTCTTTTCTTTTCGCTATTAATTGATTGAAAACACTTATGATATCTTTGAAAACCAATTCCATGTGTTCAAATTGTGTTTTGATATGTTCAATATTTCTTTTACAATCTTAGTCTATTAATTGATTGAAACACTTATGAATATCGTTGAAAAACAATCTCATGTGTTAGAATTGTGTTTTCGTATGTTCTAAGGTCTATTAATTGATTCAAACACCTAGGATACACCCTTGAAAAACCATTTCATGTGTTCAAATTGTATTTTGATATGTTTAATACTTCTTTTACAACCTAAGGTCTATTCATTGATTGAAACACTTATGATATCTTTGAAAAACAATTTCACGTGTTAAAATTGTGTTTTGATATGTTTAATACTTCTTTCATTTACAATCTAAGGTTTTATAACCTAGGAAACTATAAGAAAGTGAATGTTCTGTATAATAATAGTTTATTAAAAGTATCTTAACTATTGAAAACAAGCGTATTACTTAACTAAATGTTTGCAACTTGTTCTTTTCTTTTCGCTATTAATTGATTGAAAACACTTATGATATCTTTGAAAACCAATTCCATGTGTTCAAATTGTGTTTTGATATGTTCAATATTTCTTTTACAATCTTAGTCTATTAATTGATTGAAACACTTATGAATATCGTTGAAAAACAATCTCATGTGTTAGAATTGTGTTTTCGTATGTTCTAAGGTCTATTAATTGATTCAAACACCTAGGATACACCCTTGAAAAACCATTTCATGTGTTCAAATTGTATTTTGATATGTTTAATACTTCTTTTACAACCTAAGGTCTATTCATTGATTGAAACACTTATGATATCTTTGAAAAACAATTTCACGTGTTAAAATTGTGTTTTGATATGTTTAATACTTCTTTCATTTACAATCTAAGGTTTTATAACCTAGGAAACTATAAGAAAGTGAATGTTCTGTATAATAATAGTTTATTAAAAGTATCTTAACTATTGAAAACAAGCGTATTACTTAACTAAATGTTTGCAACTTGTTCTTTTCTTTTCGCTATTAATTGATTGAAAACACTTATGATATCTTTGAAAACCAATTCCATGTGTTCAAATTGTGTTTTGATATGTTCAATATTTCTTTTACAATCTTAGTCTATTAATTGATTGAAACACTTATGAATATCGTTGAAAAACAATCTCATGTGTTAGAATTGTGTTTTCGTATGTTCTAAGGTCTATTAATTGATTCAAACACCTAGGATACACCCTTGAAAAACCATTTCATGTGTTCAAATTGTATTTTGATATGTTTAATACTTCTTTTACAACCTAAGGTCTATTCATTGATTGAAACACTTATGATATCTTTGGAAAACAATTTCAGTGTTAAATTGTGTTTTGATATGTTTAATACTTCTTTCATTTACAATCTAAGGTTTTATAACCTAGGAAACTATAAGAAAGTGAATGTTCTGTATAATAATAGTTTATTAAAAGTACTTAACTATTGAAACACGTATTACTTAACTAATGTTTGCAACTTGTTCTTTTCTTTTCGCTATTAATTGATTGAAACATTTGATATCTTTGAAACCAATTCATGTGTTAAATTGTTTTTGATATGTTCATATTTCTTTTACATCTTAGTCTATTATTGATTGAAACACTTATGATATCTTGAAAACAATTTCAGTGTTAAATTGTGTTTTGATATGTTTAATACTTCTTTCATTTACAATCTAAGGTTTTATAACCTAGGAAACTATAAGAAAGTGAATGTTCTGTATAATAATAGTTTATTAAAAGTATCTTAACTATTGAAAACAAGCGTATTACTTAACTAAATGTTTGCAACTTGTTCTTTTCTTTTCGCTATTAATTGATTGAAAACACTTATGATATCTTTGAAAACCAATTCCATGTGTTAAATTGTGTTTTGATATGTTCAATATTTCTTTTACAATCTTAGTCTATTAATTGATTGAAACACTTATGAATATCGTTGAAAAACAATCTCATGTGTTAAATTGTGTTTTCGTATGTTCTAAGGTCTATTAATTGATTCAAACACCTAGGATACACCCTTGAAAAACCATTTCATGTGTTCAAATTGTATTTTGATATGTTTAATACTTCTTTTACAACCTAAGGTCTATTCATTGATTGAAACACTTATGATATCTTTGGAAAACAATTTCACGTGTTAAAATTGTGTTTTGATATGTTTAATACTTCTTTCATTTACAATCTAAGGTTTTATAACCTAGGAAACTATAAGAAAGTGAATGTTCTGTATAATAATAGTTTATTAAAAGTATCTTAACTATTGAAAACAAGCGTATTACTTAACTAAATGTTTGCAACTTGTTCTTTTCTTTTCGCTATTAATTGATTGAAAACACTTATGATATCTTTGAAAACCAATTCCATGTGTTCAAATTGTGTTTTGATATGTTCAATATTTCTTTTACAATCTTAGTCTATTAATTGATTGAAACACTTATGAATATCGTTGAAAAACAATCTCATGTGTTAAATTGTGTTTTCGTATGTTCTAAGGTCTATTAATTGATTCAAACACCTAGGATACACCCTTGAAAAACCATTTCATGTGTTCAAATTGTATTTTGATATGTTTAATACTTCTTTTACAACCTAAGGTCTATTCATTGATTGAAACACTTATGATATCTTTGAAAAACAATTTCAGTGTTAAAATTGTGTTTTGATATGTTTAATACTTCTTTCATTTACAATCTAAGGTTTTATAACCTAGGAAACTATAAGAAAGTGAATGTTCTGTATAATAATAGTTTATTAAAAGTATCTTAACTATTGAAAACAAGCGTATTACTTAACTAAATGTTTGCAACTTGTTCTTTTCTTTTCGCTATTAATTGATTGAAAACACTTATGATATCTTTGAAAACCAATTCCATGTGTTCAAATTGTGTTTTGATATGTTCAATATTTCTTTTACAATCTTAGTCTATTAATTGATTGAAACACTTATGAATATCGTTGAAAAACAATCTCATGTGTTAAATTGTGTTTTCGTATGTTCTAAGGTCTATTAATTGATTCAAACACCTAGGATACACCCTTGAAAAACCATTTCATGTGTTCAAATTGTATTTTGATATGTTTAATACTTCTTTTACAACCTAAGGTCTATTCATTGATTGAAACACTTATGATATCTTTGGAAAAACAATTTCATGTGTTAAAATTGTGTTTTGATATGTTTAATACTTCTTTCATTTACAATCTAAGGTTTTATAACCTAGGAAACTATAAGAAAGTGAATGTTCTGTATAATAATAGTTTATTAAAAGTATCTTAACTATTGAAAACAAGCGTATTACTTAACTAAATGTTTGCAACTTGTTCTTTTCTTTTCGCTATTAATTGATTGAAAACACTTATGATATCTTTGAAAACCAATTCCATGTGTTAAATTGTGTTTTGATATGTTCAATATTTCTTTTACAATCTTAGTCTATTAATTGATTGAAACACTTATGAATATCGTTGAAAAACAATCTCATGTGTTAAATTGTGTTTTCGTATGTTCTAAGGTCTATTAATTGATTCAAACACCTAGGATACACCCTTGAAAACCATTTCATGTGTTCAAATTGTATTTTGATATGTTTAATACTTCTTTTACAACCTAAGGTCTATTCATTGATTGAAACACTTATGATATCTTTGAAAAACAATTTCATGTTTAAAATTGTGTTTTGATATGTTTAATACTTCTTTCATTTACAATCTAAGGTTTTATAACCTAGGAAACTATAAGAAAGTGAATGTTCTGTATAATAATAGTTTATTAAAATATCTTAACTATTGAAAACAAGCGTATTACTTAACTAAATGTTTGCAACTTGTTCTTTTCTTTTCGCATTAATTGATTGAAAACACTTATGATATCTTTGAAAACCAATTCATGTGTTCAAATTGTGTTTTGATATGTTCAATATTTCTTTTACAATCTTAGTCTATTAATTGATTGAAACACTTATGAATATCGTTGAAAAACAATCTCATGTGTTAAATTGTGTTTTCGTATGTTCTAAGGTCTATTAATTGATTCAAACACCTAGGATACACCCTTGAAAAACCATTTCATGTGTTAAATTGTATTTTGATATGTTTAATACTTCTTTTACAACCTAAGGTCTATTCATTGATTGAAACACTTATGATATCTTTGGAAAACAATTTCATGTGTTAAAATTGTGTTTTGATATGTTTAATACTTCTTTCATTTACAATCTAAGGTTTTATAACCTAGGAAACTATAAGAAAGTGAATGTTCTGTATAATAATAGTTTATTAAAAGTATCTTAACTATTGAAAACTACGTATTACTTAACTAAATGTTTGCAACTTGTTCTTTTCTTTTCGCTATTAATTGATTGAAAACACTTATGATATCTTTGAAAACCAATTCCATCTGTTAAATTGTGTTTTGATATGTTCAATATTTCTTTTACAATCTTAGTCTATTAATTGATTGAAACATTATGAATATCGTTGAAAAACAATTTCATGTGTTAAAATTGTGTTTTGATATGTTTAATACTTCTTTCATTTACAATCTAAGGTTTTATAACCTAGGAAACTATAAGAAAGTGAATGTTCTGTATAATAATAGTTTATTAAAAGTATCTTAACTATTGAAAACAAGCGTATTACTTAACTAAATGTTTGCAACTTGTTCTTTTCTTTTCGCTATTAATTGATTGAAAACACTTATGATATCTTTGAAAACCAATTCCATGTGTTAAATTGTGTTTTGATATGTTCAATATTTCTTTTACAATCTTAGTCTATTAATTGATTGAAACACTTATGAATATCGTTGAAAAACAATCTCATGTGTTAAAATTGTGTTTTCGTATGTTCTAAGGTCTATCAATTGATTCAAACACCTAGGATACACCCTTTGAAAAACCATTTCATGTGTTCAAATTGTATTTTGATATGTTTAATACTTCTTTTACAACCTAAGGTCTATTCATTGATTGAAACACTTATGATATCTTTGGAAAACAATTTCATGTGTTAAAATTGTGTTTTGATATGTTTAATACTTCTTTCATTTACAATCTAGGTTTTATAACCTAGGAAACTATAAGAAAGTGAATGTTCTGTATAATAATAGTTTATTAAAATATCTTAACTATTGAAAACAAGCGTATTACTTAACTAAATGTTTGCAACTTGTTCTTTTCTTTTCGCATTAATTGATTGAAAACACTTATGATATCTTTGAAAACCAATTCCATGTGTTAAATTGTGTTTTGATATGTTCAATATTTCTTTTACAATCTTAGTCTATTAATTGATTGAAACACTTATGAATATCGTTGAAAAACAATCTCATGTGTTAAATTGTGTTTTCGTATGTTCTAAGGTCTATTAATTGATTCAAACACCTAGGATACACCCTTGAAAAACCATTTCATGTGTTCAAATTGTATTTTGATATGTTTAATACTTCTTTTACAACCTAAGGTCTATTCATTGATTGAAACATTATGATATCTTTGGAAAACAATTTCATGTGTTAAAATTGTGTTTTGATATGTTTAATACTTCTTTCATTTACAATCTAAGGTTTTATAACCTAGGAAACTATAAGAAAGTGAATGTTCTGTATAATAATAGTTTATTAAAAGTATCTTAACTATTGAAAACAAGCGTATTACTTAACTAAATGTTTGCAACTTGTTCTTTTCTTTTCGCTATTAATTGATTGAAAACACTTATGATATCTTTGAAAACCAATTCCATGTGTTAAATTGTGTTTTGATATGTTCAATATTTCTTTTACAATCTTAGTCTATTAATTGATTGAAACACTTTGAATATCGTTGAAAAACAATCTCATGTGTTAAAATTGTGTTTTCGTATGTTCTAAGGTCTATTAATTGATTCAAACACCTAGGATACACCCTTGAAAAACCATTTCATGTGTTCAAATTGTATTTTGATATGTTTAATACTTCTTTTACAACCTAAGGTCTATTCATTGATTGAAACACTTATGATATCTTTGGAAAACAATTTCATGTGTTAAATTGTGTTTTGATATGTTTAATACTTCTTTCATTTACAATCTAAGGTTTTATACCTAGGAAACTATAAGAAAGTGAATGTTCTGTATAATAATAGTTTATTAAAAGTATCTTAACTATTGAAAACAAGCGTATTACTTAACTAAATGTTTGAACTTGTTCTTTTCTTTTCGCTATTAATTGATTGAAAACACTTATGATATCTTTGAAAACCAATTCCATGTGTTAAATTGTGTTTTGATATGTTTAATATTTTTCATTTACAATCTAGTTTTTAATGGACTTGAATGAATTCTGTATAATATGTTATTAAATATCTTAATTGAACTACGATTACTTAACTAATGTTTGTAACTTGTTCTTTTCTTTTCGCTATTAATTGATTGAAAACACTTTGATATCTTTGAAAACCATTCATCTGTTAAATTGTGTTTTGATATGTTCAATATTTCTTTTACAATCTTAGTCTATTAATTGATTGAAACATTATGAATATCGTTGAAAAACAATTTCATGTGTTAAAATTGTGTTTTGATATGTTTAATACTTCTTTCATTTACAATCTAAGGTTTTATAACCTAGGAAACTATAAGAAATGAATGTTCTGTATAATAATAGTTTATTAAAAGTATCTTAACTATTGAAAACAAGCGTATTACGTAACTAAATGTTTGCAACTTGTTCTTTTCTTTTCGCTATTAATTGATTGAAAACACTTGTGATATCTTTGAAAACCAATTTCATGTGTTAAAATTGTGTTTTGATAGGTTCAATATTTCTTTTACAATCTTAGTCTATTAATTGATTGAAACACTTATGAATATCGTTGAAAAACAATCTCATGTGTTAAAATTGTGTTTTCGTATGTTCTAAGGTCTATCAATTGATTCAAACACCTAGGATACACCTTGAAAAACCATTTCATGTGTTCAAATTGTATTTTGATATGTTTAATACTTCTTTTACAACCTAAGGTCTATTCATTGATTGAAACACTTATGATATCTTTGGAAAACAATTTCATGTGTTAAAATTGTGTTTTGATATGTTTAATACTTCTTTCATTTACAATCTAAGGTTTTATAACCTAGGAAACTATAAGAAAGTGAATGTTCTGTATAATAATAGTTTATTAAAAGTATCTTAACTATTGAAAACTACCGTATTACTTAACTAAATGTTTGCAACTTGTTCTTTTCTTTTCGCTATTAATTGATTGAAAACACTTGTGATATCTTTGAAAACCAATTCCATGTGTTAAAATTGTTTTTTGATATGTTCAATATTTCTTTTCCAATTTTAGTCTATTAATTGATTGAAACACTTATGAATATCGTTGAAAAACAATTTCATGTGTTAAAATTGTGTTTTGATATGTTTAATACTTCTTTCATTTAAATCTAAGGTTTTATAACCTAGGAAACTATGAGAAAGTGAATGTTCTGTATAATAATAGTTTATTAAAAGTATCTTAACTATTGAAAACAAGCGTATTACTTAACTAAATGTTTGCAACTTGTTCTTTTCTTTTCGCTATTAATTGATTGAAAACACTTATGATATCTTTGAAAACCAATTTCATGTGTTAAATTGTGTTTTGATATGTTCAATATTTCTTTTACAATCTTAGTCTATTAATTGATTGAAACACTTATGAATATCGTTGAAAAACAATCTCATGTGTTAAATTGTGTTTTCGTATGTTCTAAGGTCTATCAATTGATTCAAACACCTAGGATACACCTTGAAAAACCATTTCATGTGTTCAAATTGTATTTTGATATGTTTAATACTTCTTTTACAACCTAAGGTCTATTCATTGATTGAAACACTTATGATATCTTTGGAAAACAATTTATGTGTTAAAATTGTGTTTTGATATGTTTAATACTTCTTTCATTTACAATCTAAGGTTTTATAACCTAGGAAACTATAAGAAAGTGAATGTTCTGTATAATAATAGTTTATTAAAAGTATCTTAACTATTGAAAACAAGCGTATTACTTAACTAAATGTTTGCAACTTGTTCTTTTCTTTTCGCTATTAATTGATTGAAAACACTTATGATATCTTTCAAAACCAATTCATGTGTTAAATTGTGTTTTGATATGTTCAATATTTCTTTTACAATCTTAGTCTATTAATTGATTGAAACACTTATGAATATCGTTGAAAAACAATCTCATGTGTTAAAATTGTGTTTTCGTATGTTCTAAGGTCTATTAATTGATTCAAACACCTAGGATACACCCTTGAAAAACCATTTCATGTGTTGAAATTGTATTTTGATATGTGTAATACTTCTTTTACAACCTAAGGCCTATTCATTGATTGAAACACTTATGATATATCTTTGAAAAACAATTTCATGTGTTAAAATTGTGTTTTGATATGTTTAATACTTCTTTCATTTACAATCTAAGGTTTTATAACCTAGGAAACTATAAGAAAGTGAATGTTCTGTATAATAATAGTTTATTAAAAGTATCTTAACTATTGAAAACAAGCGTATTACTTAACTAAATGTTTGCAACTTGTTCTTTTCTTTTCGCTATTAATTAATTGAAAACACTTATGATATCTTTGAAAACCAATTCCATGTGTTAAATTGTGTTTTGATATGTTCAATATTTCTGTTACAATCTCAGTCTATTAATTGATTGAAACACTTATATATATCGTTGAAAAACAATCTCAGGTGTTAAAATTGTGTTTTCGTTTTTCTAAGGTCTATTAATTGATTTAAACACCTAGGATACACCCTTGAAAAACCATTTCATGTGTTCAAATTGTATTTTGATATGTTTAATACTTCTTTTACAACCTAAGGTCTATTCATTGATTGAAACACTTATGATATATCTTTGGAAAACAATTTCATGTGTTAAAATTGTGTTTTGATATGTTTAATACTTCTTTCATTTACAATCTAAGGTTTTATAACCTAGGAAACTATAAGAAAGTGAATGTTCTGTATAATAATAGTTTATTAAAAGTATCTTAACTATTGAAAACTACCGTATTACTTAACTAAATGTTTGCAACTTGTTCTTTTCTTTTCGCTATTAATTGATTGAAAACACTTGTGATATCTTTGAAAACCAATTCCATGTGTTAAAATTGTTTTTTGATATGTTCAATATTTCTTTTCCAATTTTAGTCTATTAATTGATTGAAACACTTATGAATATCGTTGAAAAACAATTTCATGTGTTAAAATTGTGTTTTGATATGTTTAATACTTCTTTCATTTAAAATCTAAGGTTTTATAACCTAGGAAACTATGAGAAAGTGAATGTTCTGTATAATAATAGTTTATTAAAAGTATCTTAACTATTGAAAACAAGCGTATTACTTAACTAAATGTTTGCAACTTGTTCTTTTCTTTTCGCTATTAATTGATTGAAAACACTTATGATATCTTTGAAAACCAATTCATGTGTTAAATTGTGTTTTGATATGTTCAATATTTCTTTTACAATCTTAGTCTATTAATTGATTGAAACACTTATGAATATCGTTGAAAAACAATCTCATGTGTTAAAATTGTGTTTTCGTATGTTCTAAGGTCTATCAATTGATTCAAACACCTAGGATACACCTTTGAAAAACCATTTCATGTGTTCAAATTGTATTTTGATATGTTTAATACTTCTTTTACAACCTAAGGTCTATTCATTGATTGAAACACTTATGATATCTTTGGAAAACAATTTAATGTGTTAAAATTGTGTTTTGATATGTTTAATACTTCTTTCATTTACAATCTAAGGTTTTATAACCTAGGAAACTATAAGAAAGTGAATGTTCTGTATAATAATAGTTTATTAAAAGTATCTTAACTATTGAAAACAAGCGTATTACTTAACTAAATGTTTGCAACTTGTTCTTTTCTTTTCGCTATTAATTGATTGAAAACACTTATGATATCTTTGAAAACCAATTTCATGTGTTAAATTGTGTTTTGATATGTTCAATATTTCTTTTACAATCTTAGTCTATTAATTGATTGAAACACTTATGAATATCGTTGAAAAACAATCTCATGTGTTAAAATTGTGTTTTCGTATGTTCTAAGGTCTATTAATTGATTCAAACACCTAGGATACACCCTTGAAAAACCATTTCATGTGTTGAAATTGTATTTTGATATGTGTAATACTTCTTTTACAACCTAAGGCCTATTCATTGATTGAAACACTTATGATATATCTTTGAAAAACAATTTCATGTGTTAAAATTGTGTTTTGATATGTTTAATACTTCTTTCATTTACAATCTAAGGTTTTATAACCTAGGAAACTATAAGAAAGTGAATGTTCTGTATAATAATAGTTTATTAAAAGTATCTTAACTATTGAAAACAAGCGTATTACTTAACTAAATGTTTGCAACTTGTTCTTTTCTTTTCGCTATTAATTAATTGAAAACACTTATGATATCTTTGAAAACCAATTCCATGTGTTAAAATTGTGTTTTGATATGTTCAATATTTCTGTTACAATCTCAGTCTATTAATTGATTGAAACACTTATATATATCGTTGAAAAACAATCTCAGGTGTTAAAATTGTGTTTTCGTTTTATCTAAGGTCTATTAATTGATTTAAACACCTAGGATACACCCTTGAAAAACCATTTCATGTGTTCAAATTGTATTTTGATATGTTTAATACTTCTTTTACAACCTAAGGTCTATTCATTGATTGAAACACTTATGATATATCTTTGGAAAACAATTTCATGTGTTAAAATTGTGTTTTGATATGTTTAATACTTCTTTCATTTACAATCTAAGGTTTTATAACCTAGGAAACTATAAGAAAGTGAATGTTCTGTATAATAATAGTTTATTAAAAGTATCTTAACTATTGAAAACTACCGTATTACTTAACTAAATATTTGCAACTTGTTCTTTTCTTTTCGCTATTAATTGATTGAAAACACTTATGATATCTTTGAAAACCAATTCCATGTGTTAAAATTGTGTTTTGATATGTTCAATATTTCTTTTACAATCTTAGTCTATTAATTGATTGAAACACTTATGAATATCGTTGAAAAACAATCTCATGTGTTAAAATTGTGTTTTCGTATGTTCTAAGGTCTATTAATTGATTCAAACACCTAGGATACACCCTTGAAAAACCATTTCATGTGTTCAAATTGTATTTTGATATGTTTAATGATGGAAGAGGCCCAAGCACAAGCCCACATGCAAGCCCACCAAAGGGTAGATTTGGGCCAACCATAGAGTTATGGCCAAGAGGATCCAAGAAGACGTTCTTTTACATGTTCAAATGCCATAAACTCTAGTGTAGAGTAGACTTTAATTTCTTGTCAAAATTAGCATAGGAACTTTATTTGTAATTTTCTTAGAATTAATTTTTGCACCTAAAACACCAACCTAGGTAAACTTAGAGTTTCTAAAAAAACCTCTAAATTTACCAAGGCCGGTCTAGAAAGCCCATGGAGGGGGTGAGCATAAAAACTAGACACACCCCTCCCCATGTGCTCATTTGTGCACCCATGTGCTTCACATTTACATTTCATTTGGCTAGCATTAGGGTTGCATTATGGTCCTCCTTAGCCTATAAAAGGAGGAGCCTACACCTTGTATTTTCAAGTTTAATTGAGTAAGGTTATGCTGCCATTTTTGTGCACAAGCTTTACTTCTCCTAGAAATCTAGGCTCTAAACTTCAATCCTTTCACCTTCTCCCTTGAGCTGGCCGAACCACTCAAACACCATACTCATCATGCACCTACAAGGCCAACACAACTCCTAGGAGGGTCTTGATCATCTCACCCATTGCTTCCGCACCTTATTTTCTACTTTGATTCAAGAAGAACACATGAAAATGCCATCATTTAATACTTCTTTTACAACCTAAGGTCTATTCATTGATTGAAACACTTATGATATATCTTTGGAAAACAATTTCATGTGTTAAAATTGTGTTTTGATATGTTTAATTCTTCTTTCATTTACAATCTAAGGTTTTATAACCTAGGAAACTATAAGAAAGTGAATGTTCTGTATAATAATAGTTTATTAAAAGTATCTTAACTATTAAAAACTACCGTATTACTTAACTAAATGTTTGCAACTTGTTCTTTTCTTTTCGCTATTAATTGATTGAAAACACTTATGATATCTTTGAAAACCAATTCCATGTGTTAAAATTGTGTTTTGATATGTTCAATATTTCTTTTACAATCTTAGTCTATTAATTGATTGAAACACTTATGAATATCGTTGAAAAACAATCTCATGTGTTAAAATTGTGTTTTCGTATGTTCTAAGGTCTATTAATTGATTCAAACACCTAGGATACACCCTTGAAAAACCATTTCATGTGTCAAATTGTATTTTGACATGTTTAATACTTCTTTTACAACCTAAGGTCTATTCATTGATTGAAACACTTGTGATATCTTTGAAAAACAATTTCATGTGTTAAAATTGTGTTTTGATATGTTTAATACTTCTTTCATTTACAATCTAAGGTTTTATAACCTAGGAAACTATAAGAAAGTGAATGTTCTGTATAATAATAGTTTATTAAAAGTATCTTAACTATTGAAAACAAGCGTATTACTTAACTAAATGTTTGCAACTTGTTCTTTTCTTTTCGCTATTAATTGATTGAAAACACTTATGATATCTTTGAAAACCAATTCCATGTGTTAAAATTGTGTTTTGATATGTTCAATATTTCTTTTACAATCTTAGTCTATTAATTGATTGAAACACTTATGAATATCGTTGAAAAACAATCTCATGTGTTAAAATTGTGTTTTCGTATGTTCTAAGGTCTATTAATTGATTCAAACACCTAGGATACACCCTTGAAAAACCATTTCATGTGTTCAAATTGTATTTTGATATGTTTAATACTTCTTTTACAACCTAAGGTCTATTCATTGATTGAAACACTTATGATATATCTTTGGAAAATAATTTCATGTGTTAAAATTGTGTTTTGCTATGTTTAATACTTCTTTCATTTACAATCTAAGGTTTTATAACCTAGGAAACTATAAGAAAGTGAATGTTCTGTATAATAATAGTTTATTAAAAGTATCTTAACTATTGAAAACAAGCGTATTACTTAACTAAATGTTTGCAACTTGTTCTTTTCTTTTCGCTATTAATTGATTGAAAACACTTAGGATATCTTTGAAAACCAATTCCATGTGTTAAAATTGTGTTTTGATATGTTCAATATTTCTTTTAGAATCTTAGTCTATTAATTGATTGAAACACTTATGAATATCGTTGAAAAACAATCTGATTTGTTAAAATTGTGTTTTCGTATGTTCTAAGGTCTATTAATTGATTCAAACACCTAGGATACACCCTTGAAAAACCATTTCATGTGTTCAAATTGTATTTTGATATGTTTAATACTTCTTTTACAACCTAAGGTCTATTCATTGATTGAAACACTTATGATATATCTTTGGAAAACAATTTCATGTGTTAAAATTTTGTTTTGGTATGTTTAATACTTCTTTCATTTACAATCTAAGGTTTTATACCCTAGGAAACTATAAGAAAGTGAATGTTCTGTATAATAATAGTTTATTAAAAGTATCTTAACTATTGAAAACAAGCGTATTACTTAACTAAATGTTTGCAACTTTTTCTTTTTTTTTCGCTATTAATTGATTGAAATCACTTATGATATCTTTGAAAACCAATTCCATATGTTAAAATTGTGTTTTGATATGTTCAATATTTCTTTTACAATCTTAGTCTATTAATTGATTGAAACACTTATGAATATCGTTGAAAAACAATCTCATGTGTTAAAATTGTGTTTTCGTATGTTCTAAGGTCTATTAATTGATTCAAACACCCAGGATACACCCTTGAAAAACCATTTCATGTGTTCAAATTGTATTTTGATATGTTTAATACTTCTTGTACCGCCCTGGTAGTCGGGAGTGATGACGTGGCATCCTGCTACAGTATAGGCGTGTTGGCAAGGCGCCAGGTTGGCAGAAGGGAAGGAAGTCGGGGGGGCTCGCGTAGTCGCCAGTTGTCAAGTTGGCGTGTTCCGATCTCCAGCTTACTAGAATCGGCGATCACCGGGTTAAAGATGAAGTGGCCAGATGTAGATTCAGGCGACCTAGTCATTGGAGATCGCCAGAGCAAGCACATCGCCGAAGATGAAGGAGAAGCAGATTATGAAGGCGGCCGGCGAGACCACAGGGAAGGTGTATGAAGGCCCCTAACTCGCCAGTTCCAGTAGAGATCGCACTCCCAAGTTAGCTATGCACTGGGCAGTACCATGCATAAGTAACTTAGCCAAAATGAGAGTAGAAGCAGCGCCAAGTCAAGGAGCCTCCAGATGATGGCACGTGTACAGCTGGATGCGAGCCACGTGTCCAAGTCTGTAACTGCCAGGAGAGAGAAAGCTACCAGGTATATAAGAGTTCTTAACGAACTTTCTGAGGTACGCACATTCAGTTTATACTCTTTACGCTTGCGAGTTGTAGAGCTGACTGTGAGAGAGGATTTGCACGGTTCTTGTTCTCTTAGTATTTGGTGATACCGTCACTGATTGGGCGTTGGAGTGCGATCGGCCGCAGCGGCGCCGCTCTGTTTCTTTGCAGGTTCTTGAGGTGGATCTCGAAGAGGAACGGAGGTTCGAAGCGGTGCACACGTCGATCCCTTGACGAGGCAGTTTCCAGCGTTCCGGTCAACAGGCAGGATCATCAGGCGCCCACCGTGGGGCCGTGTAAAATTTGCTCCCATCCACAGCTTGAGTTCTTGGAGGTTTTCGAAGTTTTGCGTGGTTGTGTGCTGGTGCAACCGTCGCCCGCTGTTTGCTTGAGTTTCGTTCGGTGAGTTCGCATTTTTCCACCGTTCGTTTCGAGTTTTGTTCGGTGAAGCGAGGTTTCCTGCTGTTTGCGCGTGATTTGTTCGGTGGAGTTTGGGTTCTTTCGCTCGATCGGTTGTTCGTAGGGTTTCTGGTGAAGTTGTGGTTTTCTTTGAAGGTTTACGGTGTTCTTGAGTTTCTTGCGCAGTTTCGCACAGTTTCTCCGATTGATCGTTGAGTCGATCGTAGCTGAAGTAAGTGTCGTCCGCTGCATTTTGTGATTCGCTGAGTTTCATGAGAAAAATGAGAAGCAATCGCTCAAGTCCGGTTGCGCCCGTGGCACCTGTCGCTGCTGAAGGCGCCGCTGCCATGACCATGGCGCAGATGGCGGAGATGATGCGTTCGTTGCAGGCAACTGTGGAAGCCTCACGCGTAGAGCAGGCGAGAATGCATGAGGACCTGGTCGCCTCTCGCGCTAGGAACGAGGAGCTCAGCAAGATGACTGAGGAGCTGCGTCAAGCTCTTCAGGAGCAGCAAGGGCGTTCTGCCGCTGAAGAGGTTGCACCATCGTCACCACCTCGTGTTTTTCCCATGCCTTTTATTCAGGCGATCACGGACACGCCCATTCCCGCGAGCGTGGTTCCGGTTAAGGCTGTTTTCACCGGCGTGGAGGATCCTGAGGCTCATCTCACCACGTTCCATACGCAGATGATGCTGTCAGGAGGGTCAGACGCCGTCTACTGCAAGATGTTCGTGAGTACGCTCCAGGGAACGGCGTTGGAATGGTTCGTAAGCCTGCCTAACGGCCACGTAACCAATTTCCAACAGTTCTCGAAGATTTTTGTCGAGCAGTACATCGTGAATAAGGCACCGCCCAGGGTGTCTTATGATCTGTTTGATATAAGGCAGTACCAGGGAGAGTCCCTCAGAGAATACCTGAATCGTTTTGGGGCGCAGATGGTCAGATCGCCGGCCAAGGATGAAGAAATGCTGGTCTATGCCTTCAAGAAGGGCGTGCAGCCAGGACCATTCTGCGAGGCCTTGATCAGGGCTCACCCTGCGACGTTTGCTGAAGTCAGGCGACTTGCGGTGGCTCACATCGCTGACGAGAATGAAGTCGCCGAGAAGAGAGGAAGCGTGGCTCCCGCCAGGCCACGCGCCCAGACCAGGATCCAGCCGCAGAGGGTGCTGGAGACAGCAGCGGCGGCCAGGAAGGACCAGAGGACTCGCCATCCTTACGACAGGAGGAACAAGGGAAGGAGCCAAGCGCGCCAGCAACCAGCACGCCGGGAATACAATCGCCCGCCTAAGCACAAGTTTGTCATGGGACTGGCGGATCTGATCGCCATTCCTAACATATCTGCTAGGTTGAAAGCGCCTGAGAAGGTGGGCGACAAGGTTCTGGGGTCAAAGCCGGATGCCTGGTGTGAGTTCCACCAATGTTTTGGCCACACTTTGGACTCGTGTTTGTCCTTGGGATATCAGCTCGACGATCTGGTTAAGAGCGGGTTCCTAAATGACTATCTGCTGGACAGGAGGACGGGGGGAGCGTCGAGTTCCCAGCTAGCAGGTGGAGAAGCCCAGCAACACGAGATGCCTATCCACGGGGAGATCCACACCATTGCAGGGGGCTTCTCGGGTGGTGGATGCACCGCATCGCAGAGGAAGAAGTACGCGCGATCGGTGATGACAGTGGATATGTTTGAAGATCACTCGCCGGAAGTGGATATTACGTTCACCAAGCAGGATCTTCGGGACGTTGTGCCCCATGACAACGATCCCATAGTTATTTCGTTGGTTACAGCGGGAAGGAAGGTCCACAGAGTTCTGGTAGACCAAGGAAGCTCGGCAGACGTGATGTTCTGGCCGACTTTCACGCAGCTGGAGTTGCCCCTTGACCAGGTAAGGCCCTATGGACGGTGCCTATATGGGTTCGCTGGTGACCAGGTGGAGGTCAGGGGGTACATTGAGCTGAGAACCACGTTTACAGATGAGGCTGGGTCGAGGACGGAGAAAATCAAGTAACTCATCGTAAACGCCCCTTCAGCATATAACATCCTGTTGGGAAGGCCCACGCTTAACAGGATAGGCGCCATTCCGTCGACTCGGCACATGAAGGTAAAGTTGTCGTCCATGGAAGGGGTGGTGATCACGATCAAGTCTGATCAGAAAGAAGCGAAAAGGTGCTATGAGAATAGCCTGAAAAACAAAAGATCAGTGAGTTATGTAACAACCACCCCACCTCCCGGTGTGAAGCCCAAATCGACGGTAACAGAGGAGGCCGCCGGAAGAGATGTGGAGATGGTGGACGCTGAGCTGGGCGAGAGGGATGCTGGTCTGGAGGAGGGAGAGGCGCGGAATCGCCCTGAGGAAGCGAGGGAGCAGGGAATCGCCAGGGCGGTGATCGCCAGAGAATCCAGGCCTAAACCTGTCGAGCAGTGGCTTGAAAAGGAGATCGGAGGAAAGATCTTCAAGCTGGGAAGATCTCTGGAGGTTGAGCTCCAGGACCAGATCGCCAAGGTGATTGAGCGGCATCTGGACGCGTTTGCATGGTCCGCTTCGGACATGCCCGGGATTGACCCCGACTTCTTGTGCCATCATCTGGCGATGGACAACTTGGTGAGACCGGTGCGACAAAGAAGAAGAAAGTTCAATGAGGAGAGGAGGCAGGCGATCAGGGACGAAACACAGAAACTCCTCGCTGCAGGCCACATTAGGGAAGTCCAGTACCCTGAATGGCTGGCAAATGTCGTGCTGGTAAAGAAGAGTAACGGGAAATGGCGCATGTGCGTCGATTTCACCGACCTGAACAAAGCTTGCCCAAAGGATTCGTACCCTTTACCAAGCATTGATGCCCTGGTCGATAGTGCTGCAGGGTGTAAGTTGCTGAGCTTCCTGGATGCCTTCTCGGGATATAATCAGATCAAGATGCATCCCATGGATGAAGAGAAGACAGCCTTCATGACGGAGAGGTCGTGCTATTGCTATAAGGTGATGCCGTTTGGGCTGAAGAACGCGGGGGCCACGTACCAGAGGCTGATGGATCGAGTACTTGCACCAATGCTGGGAAGGAACGTGCAAGCTTACGTCGATGACATGGTCTGACCTCGCAGGAAAAAAGCAAGCACGTTGCAGACTTGGAAGAATTGTTCACGACGATCGCCAAGTTCAAGTTAAAGCTCAATCCGGAGAAATGCATTTTCGGCGTGGAGGCTGGAAAGTTTTTGGGTTTCCTCTTGACTGAAAGAGGAATAGAAGCCAACCCAGACAAGTGTGCCGCCATCTTGGCGATGAGGAGCCCAGCCACGGTGAAAGAAGTCCAGCAGCTAACAGGTCGGATGGCAGCCCTATCTCGCTTCGTGTCAGCTAGCGGAGAGAAGGGCCATCCCTATTTTCAGTGTCTGCGGCGCAATAATAAGCTCGTTTGGACGAAAGAGTGCAAGGAAGCTTTCGTCAAGCTGAAGGAGTATCTGGCGAGCCCGCCGGTTCTGTGCAAACCGCTGGTGGGAATCCCTCTCAGGTTGTATTTTGCTGTGACTGAGAGGGCGGTGAGTGCGGTGCTCGCCCAGGATCAAGATCAGGCTTAGAAGCCTATTTATTTTGTGAGCAAGGTGTTGCAGGGCCCAGAAACGAGATATCAGGCCCTGGAGAAGGCTGCGCTAGC
Organism: Phaseolus vulgaris; assembly: GCF_000499845.2. Classification (NCBI taxonomy): domain Eukaryota; kingdom Viridiplantae; phylum Streptophyta; class Magnoliopsida; order Fabales; family Fabaceae; genus Phaseolus; species Phaseolus vulgaris. The sequence continues at coordinate 21,560,253 of NC_023750.2, forward strand.
TGTGGTGTTTTCGGCGAGGAGGTTGCGCCATTACTTCCATAGTTTCACAATACTGGTGATGACTGACCTGCCCATCCAGAAGGTCTTGAAGAAACCCCACGTTGCGGGAAGGATGGTGAAGTGGGCGGTAGAGTTGTCAGAGTTTGATATTAAATATGAGCCCCGAGGCCCGATCAAGGGGCAAATCTTTGCAGATTTCGTGGTTGAGCTCTCATCAGAGGCGACGCGGGTTGAAGGAGACGATTTCTGTTGGGTACTTTCTGTGGATGGATCGTCGAACCAGCAGGGCAGCGGTGCTGGAGTCATATTGGAAGGACCCAATGGCGTGCTGATCGAACAATCTTTGAGATTTGCCTTCAAAGCCAGCAACAATCAAGCAGAGTATGAGGCGCCGATTGCCGGGATTCTGCTGGCCAAGGAGATAGGAGCTAGGGTGCTGATGGCTAAGAGTGACTCGCTGCTAGTCACGGGGCAAGTAACAGGCGAGTTCCAGGCTAAAGATCCACAAATGGCGGCTTACTTGGCGTATGTGCAGGAATTGAAGAGTTCCTTTGCCTCCTTTGAAGTAGTACATGTGCCCAGAGAGCAGAATGCCCGAGCTGACTTGCTTGCTAAGCTCGCCAGCTCAGGCAAGGGGGGTAGGCAGAGGACGGTGATTCAAGAAACTCTGAAGACGCCAAGGGCATTTGTAGCAGATCACCTGGTCCTTCAGATAAGCAAGTCGACGGAGAAAGCAGCGAGAAGCCATAAGTCCTTGACGCAAGAAACTCTGAGATCGCCAAGAATTAGAGCATGTCGAGGAGAGAAGGTGAATGTGATGCAGGTCTGCGCCACCCATGAGCCAGACAATTGGATAACACAGTACAAGCGGTGCCTGGCAGATGGCCTCCTCCCACTGGATCCGACAGAAGCTAGGAAGGTAAAGAAAAATTCCAGCAAGTACACATTGATTGATGGCGATCTGTACAGGTTTGGGTTCACTCACCCACTCCTGGAATGCGTACACGGCGAGAAGTGCACGAGGATCATGGCAGAGCTCCACGAGGGTATATGCGGAAGCCACGTTGGGGGTCGAGCTCTGGCCGCGAGGACTCTCCGTGCAGGCTACTACTGGCCATCGATGAGAGAAGATTGCAAGAAGTATGCCCAATGTTGTAAACAATGCCAGCAGCACGCCGATTGGCATAAGGCACCTCCCGAGGAGTTGAAGTCGATTTATAGCCCTTGGCCATTTCATACCTGGGGAATCGACATCCTGGGACCTTTCCCACTGGCGATCAGGCAGATGAAGTACTTGGTGGTGGCGATTGAGTATTTCACCAAGTGGATTGAAGCAGAACCAGTGGCCCAGATCACCGCGCACAAGATCGAAGGTTTCGTGTGGAAGAACATCGTGTGCCGGTTTGGAGTGCCTAAACGCCTGGTGTCGGATAATGGGACGCAGTCTGCAAGCCACCTGTTGAAGAAGCTTTGCGAAGGAGTGGGAATTCAACAAGTGTTTGCATCCGTCGAGCACCCTCAGACAAATGGCCAGGTAGAGTCAGCTAATCGGGTGTTGTTGAGAGGTTTGAAGAGAAGGCTTGAGAAAGCCAAGGGAAGTTGGGCTGAGGAGGTACCCCGTATAGTCTGGGCGTACCACACCACCGAGCAGTCAGGAACCCATGAGACCCCGTTCAGCTTAGTCTATGGGTGTGATGCCATGATTCCAGTGGAGATCCAGGAGAGCTCGCCGAGATTCCAGAACTTCGTAGAGGAAGACTCGAATGAAGAGAGAAGGCTGAACCTGGATCTACTGGATGAGGTCAGGGAAGAGGCGAGGTTGAAGGCTGAAGCCGTGAAGAGAAGGATTGAACGAAGATACAACTCGAAGGTGATGCCAAGGCAGTTTAGAGAAGGCGACTTGGTGATGAGGAAGGCCCACCAGTACGAGATGGAGAATAAACTGTCACCCAAGTGGACTGGACCGTTCAGAATAACCGAGGCGCTCGGGAACGGCGCCTACCGCTTAGAGACGCTGGAAGGAGGGGCGATTCCTCGCACCTGGAACGCCACGCACCTGAAGTTGTACTATAGTTAAGAGCTTTGTAAGTAAAGACAAACACAAAGTCATATTACAATGTCTCTGATAAAACAGTTGAAGGGGGCGCTCTTTTTTCCCTAAGGAGGGTTTTTAACGAGGCCACCCAATAAAAGAAGAGTTTTCGAAGTATAAGGCGTTTTCAGATTTCATGTGTGCAGTTTTCGAAGTATAAGGCGTTTTCAGATTGCATGTGTGCTATTTTCCAAAAGTTTTGAAGAAAGACCTTGTCACTTGGACGTGATTTAAGGCAAGTAAAGATATATCGCGTGCTTTCTAAAAAGTTTTTAAGACCTCATCGTTTTTCGGCGATTGGAGGCACCAGTTAAAGTTTTTAAGTCCTCATCGTTTTTCGGCGATTGGAGGCACCAGTAAAAGTTTTAAGTCCTCATCGTTTTTCGGCGATTGGAGGCACCAGTTAAAGATTTAAAGTCCTCATCGTCTTTCGGCGATCGGAGGCACCAGATGAAAGACCTCAACGCCCTCGTACGTTTTGAGGCAAGTGAAAGACCTCCTCGCCGTCGAGCGAGTGCAGGCGAGAAAGAGAAAAAGTCCTCCGTGTTTCTGGGGGCGAGAAGATGTAACCCCTGGGGCAATGTAGAGGCAAGTGAAAGACCTCCTCGCCGTCGAGCGAGTGCAGGTGAGAAAGAGAAAAAGTCCTCCGTGTTTCTGGGGGCGAGAAGATGTAACCCCTGGGGCAATGTAGAGGCAAGTTAAAGACCTCCTCGCCGTCGAGCGAGTGCAGGCGAGAAAGAGAAAAAGTCCTCCGTGTTTCTGGGGCCGAGAAGATGTAACCCCTGGGGCAATGTAGAGGCACCAGTAAAAAGTCCTCCGTGTTTCTGGGGGCGAGAAGATGTAACCCCTGGGGCAATGTAGAGGCGAGTTTAAAGACCTTCTCGCCGTGAGCGAGTTCAGGCGAGTTAAAGACCTTCTCGCCGATTCAGGCGAGTTAAAGACCTTCTCGCCATGAGCGAGTTCAGGCGAGTTCAAAGACCTTCTCGCCTACATGCGAGCTTAGGCAAGATAAAATCCTTCTCGTCTCGAACGAGTTCAGGTATGGTGCAGAGGGTGGAAGAAGTTTGGAAGGTGGCTAAGGTAGGTTCGAAGAGAACGCCTAGTCAACCGGTCTTTCGTTCTAAAGTTCAGGGAGGTAAAGAAGGATCCCAAAAGGCGTTTCTACCCCCAGATAAAGAAACAATGGCCAAAGCAGGAGGCTGGAAAGAAGCTGATATCACCAAGAGTCTTGGCGATCAGGAAGAGTTCAAACAGCGGCGAGAAGGTTGAAAGACCTGTTTGATAAGGCAGGTCGAGTGGGACGGTGTTTCGAGCCAGTAACTGGGTTACGGTTCGTTGCTTGAAGGATATTTTTACGATAAGGTTACTTGCCTTAAGGTTACGAATTGTTAAGTGTTTGTTGCTTAGGCTGAAGTGATCCGAAACGGTTAAGTCAAAGGTTGTACCTACCGTTTCCTAAGTCATTTCTTGAAATTAAACGAGCAAGGAAAGTTGAAGCGAGTGAAGAAGTTATAAAGGGAAAGCGTAAACTTTGTCATTAACAGATAGCAATGAATAACAGTTTAGAGCATATATACGAGGGACATAAAAGTTTATTACAAGGTATATACAAGGGAAAGCACAAGAGGTGGTAGATGAAGAAGGATTGATTAGTCTTCAGCAGGAACGACTTTCCATCCACCACTTCATTGTTCAGCGACACCATGCTGAGATCCAGGTCGGGAATAGGCAAGTAAATTGTTCCCGCGCAGCTTCGAATCCAGCAGCCAGAATTTGAGCAGAGTTTAGCTTGAGTTCTTCAATTTGCCTCTGAAGTTCCTCAATCCGCTTCTTGAGGTCTTCAGTTTGCTCTTTCAGCTCTTTATTCTGTTGCTCCAGCTCTTCAACCTGTTTTTTGAGTTGTTCGTTGGTCTCTTGAGCCTGGAGAAGGTCTTCAGTAACCTTCTTGGATTCCGCTCGCGCTTGGGCCAATTCAGCAGCCACCTCTCCCTCTCTTTGTTGGCCTTGGCAAGATCAGCTATGGCGTCGTCCCTCGCCTTTTCCACTTGCCCAAGTAATTTCTCTCGGTCGATCGACCTCTGCTCTAATTTTTGCACCTTAGCGGCGTCAGCTTTCATGAGAGCCTCCAGGTCGACCGCCCTGGCGCGAAGAGGCACGATCTTGCTCTCCAGTTCGACCTTCTCTTGAGCAAGTTGATGCACCTTGTGGCGAAGGTCAGTGGCCTCCTTGCGCGCCAGCCTGAGCTCGGTGTTCATTGCATCCTCCACTCGGGAGTGTTCGATTTCTGCGAGCGTCAGGCTGAAAGACAACTTCTCCACCTCGAACCTCATGGTGTTGTTTTCGGTTTTGAGGTTGAAGAGGTCGTCTTGGAGCCTCCTGGTTGAGCTCTCCACAGCTCTGGTTATGATCGACGGGATATCCTCTGCTATGGTCTTCAGTTTAGCGGTTAGAGGCTCCCACATTCTTGTGACCTCCAAAGGGAGGTTTGCTGCTTGGAGAGGCACCAGGTGGGCCTGTTGTGGGTTCTCGTCGCCACCTTCCTTGGCAGGTTCTTCAGTAGTTGCTTCCTGGCGTGGCGACGGAATCGGGGATTCGGTGATCAGAATCGGAGAGGTATGAGCAACCTCATCCCCGATTGGAGCATCTTCTTCAGCTGAGGCGTTTGAAGGGGGACCCCCTCCAGCTGACACATATGGTGTAGAGGCGCTTGGGGGGTCCTCCAGGAAGTTTGGCTCTTGGGCCTCAACTGCAGGTGGCGCGGTGGCCAGTGGGACCGCTTGGGCTGGAGAGGCAGGAGCCTGTGGGGGTGGCGATGATGGAGGAGGAGCAGGCGTCGATGGTGGTGTTGAGGTTGGAAGAGGGGGTGGAGCAGGTGGTGAAGAAGGTGCCACCCTCTTCCTCTTTGTAACGAGGCCATCCTCGGTGACCTCGTCATCCTCTTCTTCCTCCTCATGGATGACTTGAGCGGCTTTCCTTTTAGGCCTTTTAAGAACCAGTTTTTTGCGTTGGGCGGGTTCCTTAGGTGGTGATCGCCCGTGGACGATAGCCTTCTCCACCACCGAGTTGGGCACTGTTTGCGAGTCCATCGCCAATCCATGGTTTCGGGCGAGCGCCTTAAGTTCAGCGAGCATGCCTTTGCCCAACATGTCGTCTGCATGGAACGAAATTGCATGGGTCAACTCAGGAAAAAAAAAACAAATGCATAAGGTAGTACACAGCAAAGCAGATGATATGTGCAGGAAAGATAAAATCAAAGTCTTGCGCATAACGCGCAAGACGCCCAGAAACAGCTAAACAGAAGCAGTATTAAAACGACAGTTTTTAATGTTCTAACCTATTCGAATTTCTAGCTGGTCTTCGTAGAATTCGAAGCAGATCAAGGTGGTGGTAAGGAAAGTAATGTTGGCATCTGCCACCCTCTTCCAGAAGAGACAGAGATCTCTGTCCAACGCTCCCATGCTATCAGGACTTCTAGGTCTCCTGAAGCAGCTTTTGGATTCTTTCTTCCCCTTATCCACCCAGTATAAGGGGAAGCCGTCGAGTAGGGATTCGTCCTTGTCGTTGGCGCGCACTTGGACGAACTTCCCTTTCCAATCTTTATACGATTGCTGGAAGATAGCAAAGATGGACCTCCCAGCGATCGCGTTCAAGCTAACCCATAGGCGGTCTCCCGGGTGCTTGGCTTCAAAGAGGAATAAAAACACGTCCACCGATGCGGGCAACCCCAGATGGGCGCACACCACTTCGAACGCTCGCACAAACGCCCAGCTGTTGGGATGGAGCTGGGCGGCGGCAATGTTGAGCTCGGTTAGGAGCTCCCTTTCGAAACGGGTGAAAGGGAACTTGAGCTTCACCTTCTTGAATAAGGTTGTGTAGATGAAACAGAAGGGCCCGTCGGCACTCACCTTCTCATCAGCACAAACAGGCATCTCGGGGGGGCAAGGCAGCACTATCATCCTTTCGTCGTGCTCCTTATGAAACGATTGATGAGGCTCATCCCCCTTGGTCAGCCGCAAAACTGCTCCCGCAGTATTCACCGAAGATGTCTCCCTTAGAAGGGTCGAGTTGGCCCAGGGATACAAGGTTTTGAAGTCTGGCAAGGGAGCAGAGGCTCCTCCGGCGATGGGTGGAGTCGCCTGGGCCAGATTAGGACGGGAAGACGCAAAAGCCTGCGAGGATGAAGCGCCACGAACTTGTGGTGGGTCGTGTGCTTGTGAAGGGGAGTTTCGTTGCGAAGGGGGAGGATTCGGGGTGATCTTTGTACGAGTCATTGTTGCAGCTGCAAAGGAAGAAGAAAAGGAAAAATGATCAGGGGTTACAGAGGCTGACTCGATCATAGAAGGAAGGTGAAAAACGAACGAATGTAGGTTCGTTGCGACGATTGACGAAGCCCTAAGTTACGCAGAAGGAGAAATGGAAAAACAACCCACAGCGTATGCACCAGGCAGTTACAGGATGATGCAAATCAGTTGAAATGCAAGGAAAACCAGCAGAAGAAGGTACCTTTTGATGATCAGGAAGACGATGAAGGTTGAGGGTGATTCAGAATGCTGGAGAGCGCTGAGAGTTTTTTCGCAGAAGGAAGTTAGAGCGTTCGTGAATGCGAGGGAAAGTGATGGAACAGTGTTGAGTGAAAATGGGTTTAGAAAGCGCAAACGGCAACTGAAGAGAGTCGTTGATGAAGCCACGCGTCAAGCAGTGAGTGAGGGGTTTGCTGGAGCGTCAGAGCAGCAGAAGGTACAACCGCTTGGAATTCTGCGTCAGTGCCAAGTAGACCGGTGTTGACGTGACTTTTTCAGTCTTTTCGCTAGACAAGTCTTCGCTTAAGACTGGGGGCTTGTGTACCGCCCTGGTGGTCGGGAGTGATGACGTGGCACCCTGCTTCAGTATAGGCGTGTTGGCAACGCGCCAGGTTGGCAAGGGGGAAGGAAGTCGGGGGGCTCGTGTAGTCGCCAGTTGTTATATTGGCGTGTTCCGATTTCCAGCTTACCAGAATCGGCGATCACCATGTTAAAGATGAAGTCGCAGTTGGAGATCGCCGGAGAAAGCACATCGCCGAAGATGAAGGAGAAGCAGATTATGAAGGCGGCCGGCGAGACCACAGGGAAGGTGTATGAGGACACCCTAACTCGCCAGTTCCAGTAGAGATCGCACTCCCAAGTTAGCTATGCACTGGGCAGTACCATGCATAAGTAACTTAGCCAAAATGAGAGTAGAAGCAGCGCCAAGTCAAGGAGGCTCCAGATGATGGCGTGTACGACTGGATGCGAGCCACGTGTCCAGGTCTGTAACTGCCAGGAGAGAGAAAACAACCAGGTATATAAGAGTTCTCAACAAACTTTCTGAGGTACGCACGTTCAGTTCATACTCTTTACGCTTGCGAGTTCTAGAGCTGACTGTGAGAGAGGATTTGCACGGTTCTTGTTCTCTTAGTATTTGGTGATACCGTCACTGACTTGAGCGTTGGAGTGCGATCGGCCGCAGCGGCGCCGCTCTGTTTCTTTGCAGGTTCTTGAGGTAGATCCCGAAGAGGAGCGGAGGTGAGAAGCGGTGCGCACGTCGATCCTTTGACGAGGCAGTTTCCAGCATTCCGGTCAACAGGCAGGATCACCAGTCATTAAGTTGGCGTGCCCCAATCTCTAGCATACCTAAACCGGCGGTCACCAGGTTTGTGTCGTAGTCGTCGGGTGTGAACCCAGGCGACAAGGCGATCGGAGATCGCCGAGAGGAGGACATCGCCGAAGGATCAGGAAAGCTTGTTCCAGGCTTTCGAAGCAAAGGATGAAATTGTCAGATGGTCATTCCCTAGCTGGCCAGAGGTTGAGGTCGGGGAACAGCTTACCCAAGCATGCACAGTGAAGTAAGAAAAGTAGAGTATAGTGGCGGCCGGCGAGACCACAGGGAAGGTGTGTATGAAGACACCCGTACTCGCCACACAGAAGAGATCGCGCTCCAAGGCAGCTACACGCTGAGTTGCTTCCTGCATAAGTAACTTAGTCGAACAGCCTGAAGAGTAAGAGGTGACGCTCAAGTCAAGAATGCTCCAGATGGTGACACGTGTACAGCTGGATGCGAGCCACGTGTCCAGATGTGTAACTGTCAGGAGAGAGAAAGCGCACAGGTATATAAGGGATCCTAACGAATTTCTGAGGTACGCGCATTTTAGAATACTTTTTTTACGCTTGCGAGAACTTGAGTACGCTGAGAGAGAATATTGCACGGTTCCTGAAGTTCTTAGTTTTCTCTTAGTATTTTGGTGGTTCAGTCGCTGACTTGGGCGTCGGAGCGCGATCAGCCGCAGCGGCGCCGTTCTGTCTTTTGCAGGTTCTTGAGGTGAATCAAGGCGAAGGACGGAAGCTAGCACGGTGCAAAGTCGATCCAGATTTGACGAGGCAAGGCTCTTGCGTTCTGGTCAACAGGGAGGATCAGGGAGTATGATGGAGATCAAGTTCAAGACCAAATGGAGGCCAATACTCAGGGACAAGAAGAGGAAGAGGCTCAAGTGTTAGACTCTCAAGGAGTTGGTAGCCCACCTCAAAGGCTTACAAGAAGTCAATTCAAGGCATTAGGAAATAATGGAAGGTTGTTTTCTCTTTTTGTAATATCTTTGTGTTAGAAGGTGCTTAGAGGGAAACATAAGACACCTCCTTTGTAAATGCATCTTTAGGTCTTTAGTTTAGGAAAATAATAGGAAGCTTGGGGGGTGTGAGCTTAGTAGAGGGGTGTAGGCGTAATAGAGAGGTGCCAAACTAAGAGAGGAAGTCACACCTTCCTCATGCTCTAAGTTGGCGCCACTTTTATGTCATTTGGGGGGTAATTTGATTTTAATTAGCTTTTCATTTCAGCACCTCTTAGGCTATAAATAAAGGTGCTTGCCTTTGTAAAAATCATATTGGAAATTAGTAATAGAGAAACTCTATTCAATTTGAGAGAGAATTTGTGAGAACTTGTCTTCTCCTTCACCTTGTCTTATCTTGGGTGCAATTGGTTCTCTCAAGTGGCGGCACTAGCTCACTCATCTTGGAGCCTTCACCATCCAAGTGGCGTGATCACCAACCCAAGTCTTCCATCTCCATAAGTTCTTCTTTCTTTCATTTTCATGTTCATATGAAATTCCTAAAACATGTTTAATTTCTTTATGTTCGGCAATTCAGTTTAATTCCAGCTTTGCTTCGGTTCATTGTTTCCTTAACTGTTTCTATTTGTTTCTTCTTCAATTCTAGTTGATTTGTTCGGTGCATTTATGTTCTTGAGCTTTTTAAACGGTGCTTTTGCCTTTTTACACATTTTTAATCGGTTCAATTGACAATAGATGGATCTTCCATGTGAGTTTGGTGTTTGGTGCAAGTTTTGGTGAGTTCTTGATACATAGAACCTTGATCGAATTCTATTAAAAGTGCCTAAGCTATCTCCAACTCAAGTTGATTCCATAGAATGTCAAAGAATCATCTCTATTTGGCTAGTGGAATCATATCAAGTAGACTTTCATGGTCTCCATGATTTGCTACAAGGTGGAGTCCTTGCTCACTTCATATCCGAGTGGACCTTGCCTCGTGTTCCTCATTACGTCACAAACTCAAACAAAACTGTGGATGAGATCAGGTTTTATCAGGCCCCACGGTGGGCACCAAATGTTCTCACCGGTTGACTTGGTTGTCGGTTGACTCTGATGACCGGTTCAGGCCCCGCCTGTCTCCTCTAGAATTCCCACTTCCCTTGGTTAATGAATGCTTTACCCGTAGAGACAAAAGGACACCCTTATGGTCATTTGCACTCTGACGCTCAAGTCAGTAAGGGATAAAGAACTGTACCGTCCCGTACCCGGGCGTTGGCCAAAGTCAAAGTCAAAGTCAAAAGTCAACGCATGGTGGGGTCCCTCGGGGGACCCAAGGAAGAAAGTCAACGAATTGACCGCTTGAGGCGTCGCTAGGGTGTAGGCGTCGCCAGGTATGGGCGTCGCTAGGATAAGGCGTCGCCAGGTTAGGCGTCGCCAAGATGAGGCGTCGCCAAAGTAAGGCATCACCAGGGTGAAGCGTCGCCAGGTTAAGGCGTAGCCCAGAATAGTAACGAAGAGAAGGGGAAGGTGGCTTCAAGGCCATAGTTCTAGTACAAGTAGGGAGTAACCTGACTCGTGAAGTACTCATGCCATCACTAGGGGCCCCTGGGATAGATACGACCCATGAGAGGGCCACGCCTAGGGGCAAACTACGTGCGTAGTGCGCGAGGAAGGTAGATATGCTCCCAGGGGAAGTAACTAGAGGTTGGGGGGGTCTGAGTTGGCACCCAAAGAGTCACCCCACGCGCCAGATGCACTTCGAGGAAAGAGGACTCACACAATGGTCGTTAAGCGTAATCAAAGCCAAGGGGAATGGTTCATATAAGTTAGAGACTCTAGAAGGAGGCCCCATCCCACGTAGTTGCAATGCGGCGAATTTAAAGTTTTATTTCAATTGAAATTTTGTAAAGGGGACACTCTTTTTCCCTCCCGGGGGTTTTTTAATGAGGTCACCTGAATAAAGAAAAAGAAGTTTAACATATTTTTGCCTTAGTTTTTGCCTTTCATGTAAGATCAAAGAAACAAAGACAAAGCTAAGGCATCGCCAAGATGAGGCGTCGCCAAGATAAGGCGACGCCAAGATAAGGCGTCGTCAAGATAAGGTCTCGCCAAGATGAGGCGTCGCCAAGATGAGGTGTCGCCAAGATGAGGCGTCCCCAAGATGAGGCGTCGCCAAGATGAGGCGTCTCCAAGATGAGGCGTCGCCAAGATGAGGCGTCGCCGAGATGAGGCGTCGCCAAGATAACGCGTCGCCAGAAGTGATGGAGATCAAGCTCAAGAGAACATGGAGGCCAATCAACAAGATCAAGAAGAGGTAGAGGCACAAATGGAGGACGCCCATGGAGGTCAAAGACCACCTCAAAGGCTTACAAGAAGCATGTTCAAAGCTTTAGGAGCTAGGGGACATTTATTTTCTCTTTTTGTAATTTCTTTAGTTGAAGGTGCTTAGAGGGAAACATTAGAAACCTCTGTTGTTATAGCATCTTTTAGTCTTTAGTTAGGAGCTTTAGGGGGGGGTGTTAGTAGATAGGTGTAGAAGTAGAATAGGAGGTGCCAAAGTGAAGGAAGGAGTCACACCTTCCTCATGCTTGGGTTTTGGCGCCGATTCTAGATGATTCTTAGGAGGGAATTTTTGAATTTGTGTTGCTTACATTTCAGCACCTTTGGCTATAAATTAAGGTGCAGCCCTTGTATTTTTGAGATTGGAATTTATCTAAAGAAACTATACTCAAAATTGGAGTGAGCATTGGAGAGCTTTTGAGCCTTCTTCTCTAGTCTTATCTTGAAGGATCCATGGTGTCCTCAAGTGGCGGCAGCACTCTCATCTAGGAGCAACCACACTTCTAGTGGCGAGATCATCCATCATTCATCCATCTTCATGAGCAATTCTCTTCTCCTTCCTTTCTTCTTTGTTAATTCCTTGTCTTAGCTTGTATCTTTGTTGTTTTTGGTTTGGTTTTTAAGTTTTCCAGCAGCTGTTCTTATTCTAAATTGTGTTTGGTTCGGTTCTTTTCTTTTTCCAGCAAGTATTTTCAGTTCTATGCCTTTCTTTTACATTTTGTTCGGTTCAATTTGCTTCCCTTACAATTCTATTCGGTGGATTTAAGTTTTACCTCTTTTTGTTGGTTCAATTTGACAATAATTGGATCTTCTATATGAGTTTGTGTTTTGGCACTAGTTTTGGTGAGTTCTTGTTCATAGAACCTTGATCCATTTCTATGATAAAGTGCCTAGCTTTTAACTAACTCAAGATGATTCCTAAGAATGTCAAGATTCATTCTAATTGTGCTAGTGGAATCACATCATGTGGTATCATGAGTTTAGGTGTGTTCTTGTTTAATTGTTGAGTTGTGTAGCACTTTATTTCAAGAGCTCTTTTAATTTCTTGCAATTTAAGTTTCTGTTTTAGGCTTATTTTGAGTTTACTTGCTGTTTTAATTGTTTTGCCTATCATATGTTTGAGTATTTTCCTTTTTTAATCATGTCAAGTTTTGTCTTAGTCATGTTATTCCATAATTGTCATTACTTCTAGTAGTACTTTTTTTGTTTTTGATTGTTTCTTGCTTTAGTGTCATATAATTTTCTGAATTGATATTGATCCTTTGTGCATTTTTTCCTTTAGAATTGAGTTCATACTTGTATTCTAGACCTATACAAGTTCCAATACATCATTTTCCATTATGTCTTTGCTAGTTCATAATTCTGTTTTTTATTCCTATTAGGATTCCTCTGTTTCTGAAAAAAAAGTGCTTACTGTTTTTCCTTATTTCAATTGATTTACTCACTGGAAAATTCTGAAATTCTGGATTTGTGATATTCAAAGTGTTAGAATAGAGTAGAAAAAAGAATCATTCAAAAATTCAAAGTACACAAAAAATGATAAATAAAATAAAAAAGTGTACAATTCTGCCGAAAAGAATACGGTAATCTGGCAGCGATTTTAAAAAATTTATCTCAATTAATTGGCTTACTGTTTTTAATTGATTCCAGTTCCATTATTGAGTTAACATCTTGAACTTTCTGTGGTTTAAATTTCATAATCCAGTTCGCTCTACATCATTCCAGTTAAATCAGTGAATATCAAGCACAGTTTGCATTTTAAATTTTTTTTTTCCAGTAGCTAATTTTTTGTTTTCTTCATCTACTCTAGTGCTTTTCCTTAAGTATTCTTTTGTGTTCCTACTTTTCTCATTGAGTTCTTTATTTTCTTGATTGTCTTTCATTCTTACTCTTTGAGTTTGTCTTACATATAGTTTTCCTTTTGCAATTACCTTTCCTTGCTTATACCTTTTCTTGTTTGTCTTTATTGTTTCATTGGTTTTGTGGTGGTTGCTTTTGAGATTGGTGTGCTTGCTTTGACATCTTTCATTTGAGGATTCCAAGGCCTCAAGATCAGATTGGTGCAAGGACATTATTTCTTTGAGAGTGACCTATTTTTTCTGCCTCAATTCCCTTCGGCAATTTCATTGCCAAGCTCACTGTTTTTGCTAATTTTGTTTCTTAACTTGTTTGCTGTTTTTGTGTGTTTGCTATTTTTCATTTGCAAAATGGCTGGATTTTCAAGTGATGCATCATACAAGCAGAATTCTCCTTCCAAAGCTTCAATCCTTGGTGAATTACATGAAGCTCAAAGAACCATTAGACGGTTGGAGGAGAAATTGCAAAAGATGGAGGTGCAACAAGCTAGACCATCTCCTTCAATTCATGATGAGCATCATAGACCTTCAACAAGAGCCTCTTCCAATGATTTTGGCCGTGAAGATGAGCATAGGAGAAGGAGAACTCCACCTCAAGTCCATGGACAAAGACATCATCACCAAGGGGAAAGAACTCACTACGGCAATGGCTTCTATCATGATGCAAAGTCAAGGCTTCCTTCGGTCAAGCTACCTTGTTTTAATGGCTCTAGTGATCCTAATGTATATTTAGATTGGGAGGCTAAGTGTGAACAAATATTTGAGATCCATGAGATCCAAGATGAGCATAAGCTTAAGCTAGCCACCCTAGAGTTTAGTGATTATGCCATGAAATGGTGGCATGGAATTGTAAAAGGACATTATCTATCACAAGGGTCCTCCCGTGGACTCTTGGAACTCTTTAAAGGATCATATGCGCGCTAGGTTTGTGCCCCCACATTTTAGGAAAGACCTCATGTTGAGACTCCAACGGTTTCAACAAGGCACGCTAAATGTGGATGAATATTATAAGGAGCTTGAGACGCTTGTGCTTAAAATTGAATTAGAAGAAAGTGAGGAAGCTATGATTGCTAGGTTTGTGAGTGGTCTTAGGAAGGATATTCAAGACATTGTTGAGTTACAAGAGTATTCATCATTGGGCTCTTTAGTTCATCTTGCAATGAAGGTGGAAGCCCAACTTGCTAAGAAAAACTCTTTCAAAAATGCTTCCAATGATGGATACTATTCCAAGTCTTGGAGAAACAAAAATTCTTTTTCTAAACATCCTTCCAAAGATTCTTCTTTCAAACCCAAGGAAACTAAGCCATCTACTTCTAGACCTAAGTCTCCCACTAGAACATCTAATACTAAATGCTTTAAATGTATGGGTTATGGTCATATAGCTACAAATTGTCCTTCCAAACGAAGTATGTACATGCATGAGGGCATTGTAGTTAGTGAGCATGATTCGGATTCTCCTAAGCATTCATTGCATTCTCATGCATCTAGTGAGGAAGAGAGTGAATGTCCACTTGAAGGGGACTTGTTAGTTGTGAGAAGACTTCTTGGACAAGTTTCACAACCTTTTGATGAAAGTCAAAGGGAAAATATTTTCCATACAAGATGTCTTATTCAAAACAACATTTGTTCCTTGATAGTGGATGGGGGTAGTTGTGCAAATGTGGCTAGTACAAGAGTAGTAGATAAGCTTGGATTGCCTACTATCTCTCATACAAAGCCCTACAAATTACAATGGCTTAGTGAAGTAGGAGAAATAATTGTCAATAAACAAGTCCTCATCCATTTCTCCATTGGAAAATACAAAGATGAGGTATTATGTGATGTTGTGCCCATGGAAGCCACTCATGTTCTTTTGGGAAGGCCTTGGCAATTTGATAGAAAAGTTTTACATGATGGCTTTACCAACAAACTATCTTTTGAATTCCATGGTCACAAGGTTACTTTAAAATCTCTCTCTCCAAGAGAAGTCCATGAGGACCAAGTTATCATGAAGAAAAAGAGGGAGAGTGAAAAAGATAAAAAAGATAAGAGTTCTAAGCCTACACTCCTTGTGTCTAGGCGTGACATTGAAAGGGAAATAGTGGCTCATCATCCTCTTTTCTTAGCCATCACTAGAACTCTTAGAGTAGAATCACTTGTTGATAGTCGTTATTGCTTGGAAAATTTGGTAGAAGAGTTCCAAGATGTGTTTCAAGATCCTCCAAATGGACTTCCACCTTTGAGAGGGATTGAACACCAAATTGATTTGATACCGGGCTCTTCTTTACCAAATCGTCCAGCATATAGGACCAATCCAAGTGAAACTAAGGAAATTCGCCAACAAGTTGAGGCTTTGATTGAGAAAGGGTGGGTGCAAGATAGCATGAGTCCTTGTGCTATGCCTATCAACTTAGTGCCAAAAAAGGATGGCACATGGCGAATGTGTTCGGATTGTAGGGCCATCAATAACATAACAATTAAGTATAGGCATCCCATACCTAGACTAGATGATTTGTTGGATGAATTACATGGTTCCAAAATCTTTTCAAAGATTGATCTTAAAAGCGGCTACAATCAAATCTGTATCAAACCGGGTGATTAATGGAAGACGGCTTTTAAGACCAACTTTGGTTTATATGAGTGGTTAGTCATGCCTTTTGGCCTAACTAATGCACCAAGTACTTTCATGCGCCTCATGTATCATGTTCTTAGACCTTTCATTGGTCTCCAGAATTCGTGGTCGAATTCTCTCCAACTCGGGGAGTATGATGGAGATCAAGCTCAAGAGAACATGGAGGCCAATCAACAAGATCAAGAAGAGGTAGAGGCACAAATGCAGGACGCCCATGGAGGTCAAAGCCCACCTCAAAGGCTTACAAGAAGCATGTTCAAAGCTTTAGGAGCTAGGGGACATTTATTTTCTCTTTTTGTAATTTCTTTAGTTGAAGGTGCTTAGAGGGAAACATTAGAAACCTCTATTGTTATAGCATCTTTTAGTGTTTAGTTAGGAGCTTTAGGGGGGGTGTTAGTAGATAGGTGTAGAAGTAGAATAGGAGGTGCCAAAGTGAAGGAAGGAGTCACACCTTCCTCATGCTTGGGTTTTGGCGCCGATTCTAGATGATTCTTAGGAGGGAATTTTTGAATTTGTGTTGCTTACATTTCAGCACCTTTGGCTATAAATTAAGGTGCAGCCCTTGTATTTTTGAGATTGGAATTTATCTAAAGAAACTATACTCAAAATTGGAGTGAGCATTGGAGAGCTTTTGAGCCTTCTTCTCTAGTCTTAGCTTGAAGGATCCATGGTGTCCTCAAGTGGCGGCAACACTCTCATCTAGGAGCAACCACACTTCTAGTGGCGAGATCATCCATCATTCATCCATCTTCATGAGCAATTCTCTTCTCCTTCCTTTCGTCTTTGTTAATTCCTTGTCTTAGCTTGTATCTTTGCTGTTTTTGGTTCGGTTTTTAAGTTTTCCAGCAGCTGTTCTTATTCTAAATTGTGTTTGGTTCGGTTCTTTTCTTTTTCTAGCAAGTATTTTCAGTTCTATGCCTTTCTTTTACATTTTACATTTCTATTCGGTGGATTTAAGTTTTACCTCTTTTTGTTGGTTCAATTTGACAATAATTGGATCTTCTATATGAGTTTGTGTTTTGGCACTAGTTTTGGTGAGTTCTTGTTCATAGAACCTTGATCCATTTCTATGATAAAGTTCCTAGCTTTTAACTAACTCAAGATGATTCCTAAGAATGTCAAGAATCATTCTAATTGTGCTAGTGGAATCACATCAAGAAGTAGGCATCGCCAGATAAAGAGGGGGAGGTCAGACGCAATGCAGGATAACAGGTATGTGGAGTGTAAGTTAAAATCCGGGCGCCTAGTCCTTGAGCAGGGGTTAAAGGATTCCTTCAGGACGCCCCCTCCTCAAGTATGAATAGCTAGCCCCGGTACCAGATGTCAGTATCAGTGTAAGCTAAAAATCCGGGCGCCTAGTCCTTGAGCAGAGGTTAAGGGATTCCTTCAGGACACTCCCTCCTCATGTATGAATAGCTAGCCCCGGTACCAGATGTCAGTGCAAGTTAAAATCCGGGTATCTAATCCTTGAGCAGGGGTTAAAGGATTCCTTCGGGACACCCCCTCCTCAGGTATGAATAGCTAGCCCCGATGTCTGGTGCTTTAGACACCCTGAGGACAATACTGCGCTGTTGTGGTAGGCCTCTCTTCAGGCGTGGGCACCAAACGCAAAGAGATAAGGGCTAGGTTGCCCTGGTGTTTTAGACACTCCATAGATGCTACGGTGCTGTTGTATAGGCCTCTCCATCGGCGTGGGCACCAGAGCACGACTTTTGTCCAACGTGTATAGGTACACTGAGGACACCCAGAGCAGGTCCCTCCTCGAGCGTGGACACCCAGTACAGGTAAAGATAAGTCCTCCTCGCCCTTGAGCGATGTCGAGGCCAGAAAAGAGATGAGAGCGAGACCTTTGGTAGTAAGCGCCTAGGGGCTCGAAACAGGTAAGGTAGAGAGCAAGTTGAAAACTTTCACGAGCCCAGAAGTCCAGAGAAAAATCAGAGAGCAAGAAGAAAAAGAAACGTGAAAGCACAAGTTCCTGAGGCCATAAAGTACGTGAAATTAAATCCTCCTTTGCCTTTTTGGGCAATGGCGGGGCAAGCGACACCTTCATGAGGAAGACTCCTCGCAGATACGAAGGCCAAGCCAGTTTCTGAGTGAAGAAACCAAGAGAAGGGTAGGCGATTCGATTTAGAAGGAAAGAACAAGAGAAGAAGTCACGTGCTACCTAAAGAGTTAAAGGTGAAGCGATGAAGAGATGTATGGAGGGAAACACATTCGATATAGTAAAGAAGACAGAAACAAATAAAAGGTGCAAGAGAAGTTAAAGCAAACAAGGATGTAGAGACAAAGGTCGAATAAGTATTTAAACAAGAGCCAATTGTCAGAGTTACAAATAAATTCAAATGTATATACCAAGTTACAGGGAAGAGGTTCAAGATATGCATAACTTCACTCCCCAAGGTCGAGGGGGACAACCTTCCCATCTACAATATGGCTGAAAGGGCTGCAATTGGAGGTGTCAATCCCTGGGTTTTCACAGGTGGTTGAGCTAGGGCCTCTTTGAAACCCACTGCAAAGGTATCGGCCATATCGTCGATAAGTTTCCCTTTGGCCTGCTCCAGTTTTTTGATTGTGGAGTTCTGAATTTCCCTCTCCGCAATAAGCTCTTTCTTGGCCCTCTCTAGCTCCTCGATCGCGGAGTCTCCGGAGGCTAGCTGCTTCTCAAGAACCTCCTTCTCCACCTAGAGCCTGTTCAATTCGGTCTGGAACTGGCCATGCTCAGTTTGGAGAAGGTTGAGCTTTTCCATCTTTTCAGCTAGCTCCCCCTCGGTCTTCTCCAACGATTGCTCCCGGGTAGCGCATTGGTCAGCAAGTCGTTTCTCTTGTGCCTCGGAAGCTCGCGTCACCGCTTCAAGAGCGACGATTTTGGATTGGAGAGACGCCACCTGTGCAAGGAGCTCAGTGCCAGCCTACGTCAGGTAGCCGTTTGCAGGCTTCTGCATTGACCTTTCGGGCACTTCTCAAAGAGGCTTTGTAAACCTCCTCTTGGCATGCCCAGCCGCGGCACAAGCTCTCCTTTTCTTCCTTGAGGGTAGCCACTTCCTATCGGAGAGTTTGGAGGGTGCGTGCCTCGTCAGCCTTAGACTTTGCTTGGGTGCGCCACTCAAGGGCGACGACCAAGAAGGCCCACAGATAGTAAGGCATGCCCTCTGATCGTGGCACTCTGGAAGACTCACCTGGCGATAGCCTCTCATTGAAACCCCTCATCAGCTGCATGATGGGAGGGGGAATCGCTATAAGCTCTAGGGCAGGTGTTGGGGCGGCTGGTGTCGGAGTTGGTGTTGGAGTTGGTATTCGTCTTGGTAAAGGCACAGACTCCACCACCCCCTCACCCCCTCTTCCTGGACTGTTAGTGGCGAGGGAGATGGAGAGGGAGACGTGGCGCTGGGAGGGTTGTTCATCAAGGACCCTCCCATGCAGAGGCAAACCCCCCATGCAGAGGCGAAGGGGAGCGTGAGTAAACAATACGGTTCCTCCTCCTCCTCTTATAGGCAGGCCCCACATCCGAGTCTTCATCCTCGGAGGAAATGGTGAGCACCCTTTTGCCTTTGTCAAGGGGGGCTGTAGGAGGAGTGCCAGCTACAGGCAGTGGGACTGCAGCAATGGGAGGGGGTGATTTGGGTGTTTGGAGTGAGAGAGGAGAGTTTGGTGTTTGTAGGGAATGGGGAGAGCTGGGTGTTTCGGCAGTATGGGGTAGTGGAGATGGTGGCAATAGATTGGACTCGATGGGGGAGGTGCTGGAGGCACCGCCCTTTGCAGACTTCATGTCAAGACGAGCCTTCAAGGACTTGGCCAGTTCAATTCGCGTTGCGAAATCCATCATTGACGCTGCACCAGACAAACCAAGCAACAAAGGTTAGGGCTGATATTAACACGGAAATTTGGAGTACAGAATATCAACTCTACTATTGAGGCAAATTTGCGGACCAACAGCAAGCGTAGAAATTAAAACAGTCAAGCATCGCATGCATGAGTCAGGGAAAGCACGATTAAGAGGCAAGGATAGAGAAGACAAGAAAGGGGGAAAGTTTCCCTACCAAAGTATGAAGACAGGGTGCGCGCATTGAACTCACAAGCTATGAGCTTCAACGTGTTGAAAACGATCTTCAGGCCAGCCAAGGCCTCGCACACCCACCTGTCGGAGGAAGATAGCTCGTCCAAAGATTTGGGTTTGACCAGTTTGGGCTTTTTCGTCCAATACAGGGGAAACCCATCAAGAGCTGTGGGGTTGTGCTTGTTTGCACACACCCTGAAAAAGAGGCCCTTCCAACCCTTGAAGGAGTTCTGGAAGAGGGTTAGGAGGATTCTTCTGGCAATTCTAGAAAAGCTTACCCAGAGGCCTTTCCCCTGCTTCTTCACTTCAAAGAAATGAAGGAAAACGTCCACTAAAGGTGGGACGCCCAGGTGCCCACATAGGATTTGAAAAGCCCTGACGAAGGCCCAGCCGTTGGGGTGTAGCTGGGCGGGGGCTGTGTTGATCTCGGTGAGTAACTCCCTCTCAAAGGATGTGAAAGGCAGGCGCACACCAACGCGCTTGAAAACCGCTTGGTACACGAAGAAGAAGGGTTTCCTGCCGTTAAAATGGTTGTCCACACAGACTGGCTCCCTAGGGGTGCCATGGCAAACAGAGATGTGGGAGTTCTGGGTGCTATAGAAGGCGTTAAAGTTGTATAGATGTGGGTCACCCTGGTGCTTCACCACGTCTTCTATGGTGGTTAGGCTAGTGCACTCAGTCAAGAGCTCATCTGAGGCCCAGGAGTACTGAGCCTTATAGTCGACCTTTGGGGGAGGATTGGGCGTTGTTTTTGTACGCGCCATTGACGAAGAAACTAAAGAATGAAGAAGAGAAAAGGTTTAGCAAATGGGGTAAGGTGTAAAAGGGAAATAAACCCTAAGAAGGCCCCTACCCGCGCGAGAAATCCAGAAAGGGGGAAGAACGAAGAAATGTGAAGGAAAGGAGAAAAATACAGATCAATGCAGAAAATGTAAACAGACCCAGGCAGTTACAAGATCAATGCAGTAATGGGTAAGAACAAACATGAAAGAAAAACCATACCTTTGAGTTTGGAGTGTAGAAAGGCGAGAGCTTTCGGAGGGAAGAAGAATGCAAGAGTCGCAAGGTTTTAAAGGAAAGAAGAATGAACAGTGAAGAAGAGCGTAAGAGTGGATAGAACAGTAGTTGAAGCGCGGGATTTCGAAGACTTAAACGTTACGACTGAAGCGCAAGAGGCGCTAGATCGGGACCGTGCGATTAAGCCACGTGTCGAGGGATTAGGCGCTAACTCGAAGCGCAAGAGGCCCCAAGCACTGGCCATACGATTGAGCCACGCGTCAAGAGATTAGAGCATGACACAAAGCGTCACTTTTCCCGCTCAGAGAATGTTACGTCGTCAGACGCTCAAGAAGTGTCAGGTTAGCCACTCAGGAACTGCCACGTCATCAGAGTGCCACGTGGACAATAGGGCGAGGCCTTAGTCTTTTTGCTGAAAACAAGTATCAGCTCAAGACTGGGGGCTTGTGTATCGTCCCGTCCCTGGGCATTGACCAAAGTCAAAGTCAAAGTCAAAAGTCAACTCATGGTGGGGTCCCTCGAGGGACCCAAGGAAGAAAGTCAACGAATTGACTGCTTGAGGCGTCACCAGGGTGTAGGCGTCGCCAGGATAAGGCGTCGCCAGGTTAGGCGTCGCCAGGTTAAGGCGTAGCCCAGAACAGTAACGAAGAGAAGGGGAAGGTGGCTTCAAGGCCATAGTTCTAGTACAAGTAGGGAGTAACCTGACTCGTGAAGTACTCATGCCACCACTAGGGGGCCCCTGGGATAGATACGACCCATGAGAGGGCCACGCCAGGGGCAAACTACGTGCGTAGTGCGCGAGGAAGGTAGATACGCTCCCAGGGGAAGTAACTAGAGGTTGGGGGGTCTGAGTTGGCACCCAAAAAGTCACCCCACGCGCCAGATGCACTTCGAGGAAAGAGGACTCACACAATGGAATAACCCTAAGTTGGGTTACGGCGCTGTAAGGCTCTCTGAGTAGAGCAGTGTTCAAGTCAGAAGAACACGCGGCAATAAGCGCTGATAACATCAAGGCTTTCCTAAAAAGTTTGCTAAGGTGCGCGTTAATTCAGTTAAGTTTCGAACGTTTCAAGGGATATTTTTATATGCTTTCAATGCGCTTTAACACGCTTTAAATGCGAGAGGTGTATAAAAAGGGGCCTTGGGACGTTTGAAAGGGGATCCGGGTTTTAACCTAATTCTCACAGTTTAAACAGAGTCACAAAAAACCCTAGTGGTTTCACGGCGCACCCACTGTGTGCACAGACAATTAGGGCAACATAACATTAGCCACTCAGTATTTTCGACCACCTTCAGAGCATCCAGTCACGGTGTTCGATACGAAGGTGTGTAACCTTTGATGTTTCTCGCTAGCTGAGTTGATCGTCGGAGTGCAAACGGCCGCGAGGGCGCCCCTTTGTTCACTTCTTTTCAGGTACTCACGGATGGAGCAGAACGAAGGTGCCCTAGCTCGTGAGGACAAGCCACGCTTAAAGACGACCCTGGTTAACCTGCGGGAATAAGAACAATAAGTATGTAAAACAGTTTCAGTCTTAGAAACAGCGTACCTTTACCAGGGATCTCAACTCCCTTTTATATAGTACTTTTAGGTTACCATATTGTAACAACCCCTCTCTCATCAGAGCCTTATCTCTAGTGAAATTAGGTTTGCTGGGAGGACATTCTATTACGTTGTTACACAATCTTAGCACAACAACCGCACAAAATCTTCCTCTTTGGAGTGCATAATCTTAACAGCATGGTCGCCAGGGTACCAACTCATGTACCAGCATTACGGGGCCCATCTGTTACTGTAGGCGCCCTAGTCTTACGTATCATGCATGCAGTTTTCCCCTGAAAACCCTAACGCTCTTGGGCCTTGTCGTCTTCGGGGCATATTTACATGTGTTAGACCTAAATGTACTATACACACCACATGCACTTTCTTGCTGACTAGGCTTTTAATTTATACACGGGTTTCAACAACGCATCTCTGGAGGCCCACTTACGTGGTCCACTATCTCGACTAGACCACCAAGCCGACCTGTTCTGCACTTGCCGATGTTCGATGCCTAATGACGATGTAAGATGTCTGGTCCAGTACAATTGTCTTTCTTAAAAAGTTTTGTCATACATTTTTCTCAAACTTGGTTTAGCTTTCTTTTGTGTCTTTTAAAATTTCCTTAAGTTTTGTTGTGGTCCTATTGATATCAAGTGATAAGGGCTTTGTCCTTTTTCATTTAAGAGATTTCAAACACTAAGATAGACCTTTGTTGAGAGGAAAATTTCTTTTTCAGTGCTTTGTGTCTTCTCCTATTTGTTTTACACAAAAGTGACGCAAGATTGAGGAAGAGTGATGTACCGACCAGTCCTCAAGCCTCAAGGGCTACATCGGTTCCACACTGTCTAACTGATCAAACATGAGTTCAGTGCCTCAAGCCTCAAGGGCTACATTGGTTCGTCTCTACTACCTTCTTCACTTCACTGTGTTTGCCTGTTATTGAGTGTTCCGCTTCTTCATACTTATGTATTTGCTGACCCCCATTACTGTCTTCTCATGTCTTCTTATCTTGTTGTAGGCATGGTGCTTAACGAAGAGAAGAGAGAGAGAAATCCACTGACTGACTTCACTCCTACTCTACTGAGTAAGGAGATACTTTGTTACTGTCGATAATGAACCGTGTTGTCTTCACCTTGGCGTTCTCACTCAAGGGGGAGGCGCTCTCTGCGCTATCCTGCTTCGAGTCTTCTAACCCAAGGAGAAGTTCGTATCTGACCTTAATCTGACCACACTGGGGTGGATGAGGGTTCACCCGTTGGACCGTATTGTCTCCATCACGGCGCTCTCACCCAAGAGAGAGGCGTTCTCTGCAAACCGTCCTACCCAGTCTCAAGACTTCTAGCCCAAGGAGAAACTCGCAACTGACCTCGTCCTTGCTATATGAAGTCAAGGGAGGGTTTAACTGGTGAACCGTGCTTCCCAGCCCTGGCGTTCTCTACGAACTGTCCTTCCCTCCCTTGAGATTTCTAACCCAGGCAGAAAAGTTCATAACTGACCTCGTCCTTACCCCACCGGGGCAAACGAGGATTTTAACTGGCGAACCTTACTTCTTACCCTTGGTGTTCTCACTCAAAGGGGGAGGCGTCCTCTACGAATCGTCCTGCCCTTCCTTGAGACTTCTAACCCATGGGGAAAGGTTCATAATTGTCATCATCTTCGCGCAAAGGCAAGGGAGGATTTTACTAGCGAACCATACTGTTCAGCCTTGGTGTTTTCACTCGAGGATGGGGGGAGGTGTCCTTTCGAACCTACCTTCCCCATTCCTGAGACTTCTAACCCAAGCGAACGGTTTGTAACTGACCTCATCTCCGCGCAAAGGCGAAAGAGGATTTTACTAGCGAACCATATTGTTCAGCCTTGGTGTTTTCACTCGAGGATGGGGGGAAGTGTCCTTTACGAACCTACCTTCCCCAGTCCCGAGACTTCTAACCCAAGTGAACGGTTTGTAACTGCATTGCACAAATATTCGAGAATATATTTCAATCAAAATTTATTGGGTGACCTCGTTAATAAACCCTTGGAAGGGAAAACTTGAGGTTGGTCGCATTCCATGTACGAGGAATCGCGCCTCCCTCTAACGTCTCAAGCCTGTATGCCCCATTCCCAAGGGCCTCTGTCACTCTGAAACGACCAGTCTACTTGGGGGACAGCTTGTTCTCTAGTTGGTACGGGTGGGCCCTTCGCATCACTAGGTCGGCAACTTGGAACTGACGAGGTCTCAGCTTGGAGCTGTACTTGTACTCCACCATTCTCTTCAAGGCTTCAGCCTTAATTCTTGGTTCCTCCCTTACCTCATCCAGTAGGTCCAAGCTCACCTTTCTCTCTTCATTGGACTCTTCAACCACGAAATTCTGGAAGCGTGGCGAGTTCTCCTGGATCTCCACGGGAATCATCGCGTTCGACCCATACACCAAGCTGAAGGGTATTTCTCTGGTGGTGGACTGGGGAGTCGTGTGGTAAGCCCACACAATTCTAGGGATTTTTTCTTCCCATGTCCCTTTGGCCTTCTCTAGCCTTCTCTTCAGACCTCTGAGCAGGACTCAGTTGGCAGACTCAACCTGCCCATTCGTCTGGGGGTGCTTGATTGATGCGAACACCTGCTTTGTCCCAATTTTTGTACACAGCTTTCCCAGCTGTTGGTTTGCGAATTGGGTGCCATTGTCAGACACCAACAATTTCGGTACTCCGAAACGGCAGACTATGTTCTTCTACACGAAGTGCTGAATCTTGTGGGTCGTGATTTGCGCCATTGGCTCAGCCTCTATCCACTTCGTGAAATACTCTATGGCGACCACGAAGTACTTCATCTGCCGTATCGCCCAAGGGAAAGGTCCCAGTAATTCGATTCTCCAGGTATGGAACGGCTAGGGGCTGTAAATCGATCTGAGCTCTTCTGGTGACGCCTTGTGCCAGTGTTGCTGACATTGCGTACACTGCTGTGCATACCTTGTGTAGTCTTCCCTTATGGTTGGCCAATAGTATCCCGCACGAATGGCCTTCGATGCTAAAGATTGACCACCGATATGACCCCCGCATATCCCTTTGTGGAGTTCTGGCATTATCCATGCACACTGCTCGCCGCTTACACATACCAAAATAGGGTGGGTGAAGCTGTGTCTGAACAACTCCCCGTCGATGAGGGTGTACTTGGTCGAATTTTTCTTTATTTTCCTGGCCTCTGTGGGTTCCAGCAGAAGTATCCCTTAAGCCAAGTAATGCTTGTAGGGCGTCATCCAGGTTTCCCTCCTTCAACCAGGCAGACCTGCAATGACTCTTCCCCATGAACTGGGTATGTGCTTACCCTGGGCGTTCACAATGTCTCCTGAGACAGTGACCGATGGCTCTTCTTCCTCCCCTCAACGTGCTAACCTGATGGACCCCCACGAAATTATTTGTGGTGAAGGTTCGAGGTGTATTTAGGGTTTCCTGTATGACGGTCCTCTGTCTGCCCCCCTTGCCTGAACTAGCGAGCTTAGCTAGCAAGTCAGCTCGGGCATTCTACTCTCTAGGGACATGTACAAGCTTGAACATCGCAAACGACCCCTTCAAAACTTGGACGTACCCTAGGTACACAACCATCTGAGGGTCTGTAAGGAGTCACTCTTCGCCAACAAACTCTGCGCACCCATCTACAGAGAGCACCAATCGGAAGTTGGCTTCCTCTTGGTGTGCATCTGCCGAGGAGAGCTTTACCACAAAATCTGCGTAAACTTGGCATTTGATAAGGCCTCTGGGCTCATACTGGACATCGAACTCTGATAGTTCCACTGCCCAACGTAACATTCTCCCCGCAACGTCCGGCTTCTGCAGGACTTTGCGGATAGGCAGGTCTGTCATCACAACTACTGTAAAACACTGGAAGTAGTGGCAAAGTCTCCTTGCTGAGAACACCACAGCCAGGGCTGCCTTCTCTAGGGCCTAGTACTGATCCTGCCGGTTAACTCAAGTGCAAGAGTCTTGCCACGTCAAAGGTATCTTCTCTCGATCAGCTTCGCACAACACTAGCCTTCGATCTCCACGTCTCAAATCCTCTTTAGAACTTGAAGAAAACAAAGACACAGAATGGCGCTGCTGCAGCCCATCGCGCTCCGACGCTCAAGTCAGTGACGAAATCACCAAATACCAAGTCAGTGACGCTCTCTCAGCGTACTCAAGTGTTCTCAAAAGCGTAAAGAAGTGTTCTAAACGCGCGTACCTCAGAAGTTCGTTAGAGTTCCTTATATACCTGAGCACTTTCTCTCTCCTGACGGTTACACCTCTGGACACGTGGCTCGCATCCAGCTGTACACGTGTCACCATCTGGAGCCACCTTCTACTTGAGCGTCACCTCTACTCTTCAAGCTATTCGACTAAATTACCCATGCGAGGAGTAACTACAGCTTCCTTGGAGATCTCTTCTAAGTGGCGAGTACGGGGTGTCACCATGCACACCTTCTCTGTGGTCTCGCCTGCCGCTATCACGATCTATTTCACTTGCGCATCATGCATGTTCTGGGAAACTGTTCCCTTGCTTCGACCTCTGGCTAGGGAATGATCATCTGACAACCT
Organism: Phaseolus vulgaris; assembly: GCF_000499845.2. Taxonomy (NCBI): domain Eukaryota; kingdom Viridiplantae; phylum Streptophyta; class Magnoliopsida; order Fabales; family Fabaceae; genus Phaseolus; species Phaseolus vulgaris. The sequence continues at coordinate 21,586,867 of NC_023750.2, forward strand.
CATCCTTCGTGCTCGTACTTCATGAAAGCTTTAAGCAAGCCTTCTTGATCTTTCGGCGATGTGCCCCTTTCGGCGGTCTCTAACCATTTGGTCGCCTAAAACTCGTATACGGCGACTATGACGCGAGCCTGGTGACCGCCGGTTATACATACCAGAGATCGGAGAACGCCAAGCTAACAATTGGCGACTACACAAACTTCCCGATGTGCTTCCCTTCTGTCAGCCAGGTGTTCCGCTCAACACGCCTACATTATCGCTTGCTGCCACGTCATGACTTCCGACAACCTGATCGGTACAAGTACCTTACCTCAGGCCCCTGCAATACTCTGATCGCCCGTTCTGTTACTGCGAAGTACAGGCGAAGTGGAGTACCCAGTTGTGGCCTGCACAACACTAGGGGACTGGCCAGGTAGTCCTTCAACTTGAGGAATGCCTCCTCACACTCCATGGTCCAAATGAACTTGTTGTTCCTCCTCAAGCACTGGAAATACGGGTGACCTTTGTCCCCTCCAGCTGATACGAATCTAGACAGAGCGACCATCCGCCCTGTCAACTATTGCATCTCCTTGACCGAGATTGGGCTCCTCATTGCGAGGTTTGCAGCGCACTTCTCGGGGTTCCCCTCTATCCCATGCTCAGTGAGTAGGAAACCCAAGAACTTACTCGCTTCAACCTCGAACACACACTTCTCGGGGTTTAGCTTCATTTTATACTTGGCTATTGTGGTAAATAGCTCTTCTAGATCATCGACATGTTGATCCTTCACCTGTGAGGTCACCACCATAGGCCTGTACATTTAGCCCTATCATGGGTGCGAGCACTCTATCCATCAGCCTCGGGTAGGTGGCACCTGCATTCTTCAGCCCCAAGGGCATTACTGTGTAGCAATAGCAAGACAGCTCTGTCATGAACGTCGTCTTGCATTCGTCCCTAGGATGCATCTTAATCTGGTTATACCTAGAAAAATATCCAGGAAGCTGAACAATCTGCAACCCGAGGCGCTATCCACCAAAGCGTCAATGCTTGGCAGAGGGTAAGAGTCCTTCGGGCAAACCTTGTTGAGGTCCGTGATGTCCACGCACATCCTCCACTTCTCGTTGGCCTTATTCACCAGGACCACGTTTGCCAGCCACTCGGGGTACTGAATCTCCCTTATGTGGTCGGCGCTCAACAACTTCTTCGTCTCTTCTTTGATGACTTGTCGCCTTTCCTCATTGAACTTTCTCCTTCTTTGGCGAACAGGTCGGACCTGGGGGTCCATTGTGAGGTGATGGCATAAGAAGTCAGGGTCTATGCCAAGCATGTTTGAGGCGGACCATGCGAAGGCATCCAGGTGCCGTGCTATGACCTCGTCAATCTGGTCCTACGTCGCTTGGCCCAGAGACTTGCCAAGCTTGAAAATTCTGCCACCGAGCTTCCTTTGTCCACCAGGACGCAGTGCACCTTCCTCCCTGTGGTTACTATCGAGATCACCACTGGGTCATTGTCGTGGGGGACGACATCTCGAAGGTCGGCCTTGATGAAGACAAGGTCGACGTCAAGGGACTGATCTGCCTCTTGCGCCTCTACCGTCATGACCGCTCGTGCATACTTCTTCCGCTGAGAAGCGGTGCATCCTCCACCTGAAAAACCCCCCAAAATGGTGTGAATCTCGCCATGGAGGGGCATCTCGTTCCCTTGGTCACCTCCTGGCGCTGTCAAAGTCTGGGCTCCCTATGGCTCCATCAAGTAGTCCTTCAGGAAACCATTCTTCACCAGTTCGTCTAACTGGTGTCCAGGCGCCAAGTAGTTACATATGGGATGGCCATACGCTTGGTGGAACTCACACCAGGCGTTCTTGTTAGGCTCAAACCTCTTATCAGTCTTTACGGGCATCTTGAGTCTCTCCACTATGTTGGAGACAACGATAAGCTCTTTCAATTCCACTAGGAAGTTGTGCCTTGGTGGCACATCCTCCCTCGTGCGCCCCCTGGCTTGGGGCTTCCTAGGCTCGTAGGGCTGCTGCTTCACTGGGGCCTTCTTCTCTGTCGTTGCCTCATGTACCCTCATGGGCTAAGGTCGACTTGGCCCTCGCGGGCGGGTGGGGACAACGCATCCGCGCTTCTCTGTGAGTTCCCATTCCGCGACAATATGGGCTACTGCTCGACGCCTGATCTCACCGAAAGTCTTGGGGCGGCTCTTGATGACTGAAATATTTTACTTTGTTAAATTAAATATGGAATTAAGATGAATAAGTGCATATATATTTTACGCTTATTCATATTTTAATTTTAAATTATTAAAATATTATTTTTACAAAGTACTTTATTTTGATATTTATATAATTATAATTTTATTATTGATAATTTTTTATAATATTATACTTCCTATATTTTTATTTTTATTTTTATAAAAAATATTTAATAAATATTTAAAGAAATACAAGTATCCATACAATTAACCAAATATCTAATAGAATCGAAAACAAAATATAAATTTCATACTTAATATAAATATAAAATTTTACTTTAAAAATATCTAGAATATAAAATAAAAATAGTTATAGTTAAACATACATATGTCGTTGCTATCACTATCGTTTTAAAATAACTGTGTTAAGATTGAATTGTCTTCTAGAAAAATGCTAACTTTTTTAACAAATTTTATGATTATACCTGAGGAAGAAAGAGGTTACAAAAGAAAAAGATAATCATATAGTATAGACCAAATAAAATAAAGTAAACTTAAAAAATATATATTTGTTCCCGCCGGTTGATCGGTTTCCGATCATCTCACACCTAAGAATCCCTGCGTTCACTCATGTTTTTCTTCCGATTGAACACCTGAAACACAAAGACAAAGGGCGCCCTAGAGGTCGTTTGCACTCCGACGCTGAATTCAATCTTAGGGCTAGGAAACACCAAAACTGTTAAGTGTAAAGCTCTGGGTAATTGTGTGTTAAGCGGCACAAAGGAATAACGTACCTTACTAAGTTTGTTACTTCCCTTTATATAGCCTAGGTTTTCCACAGTTTCCATTACCCAAAATAGGTTTCCTGGGGGGGTGGGCTCCAGCGTCGCAGTTATCCACATTGAGGATAACCTAGCACGTCAGGTTCCCTAACTGGAGTGCAACCTCTGACAGGATGGCCACCTGGATGCCTCCTCGTGCACCTAATCTTGGGAGCGCACTAGCTGTTCACATGCCATGGATGCAACTCATCCCTGGAATGTGACCCTCGAAGGTTGTATCCTTTCCAGTGGCTCTATACTCGTGTTACGCCTGAACGCGCCATCCACTCTACACGCATGGACTCTCGTGACCTAGGCTCCTCCCTTACTGATAACTGGTGTTTGGTCTGTGATCCACTTCTCGTGGCCCAGCTCTGTTGTTCGAGTCCCCGATGTCCGACCTCTCCACATTGTCTAGTGGCACGTCGGTACATCCTAGTGACCGATGTCTGACCACTCTTTGGTCACTTGGCGCACGTGCCTCCCGAGACACTAACCCATGCCGCTCGTGGGACCCCGCTTACATGGCCCCAACATTACTGGTGGTCAACGACGCCCGAGGACTAGTCGGTAAACAAGCCCCCCAATCTCGAGCTATAACTTGTTCAGCGAAGAGACTAAGTTCTCGCCCTTGGTGACCTACGTGACTCTGTATGACAGGCGTGAATAGTGCGCCAAAGTGACGCCTCTCTGAGCCTGTTTTAACTAGGCACACGTGTTTTAATCAACGGTCAAGGCTTAACGTTGCTTGCACTTCTTAGTTTACGTTAAGTATTCGAAAATACGCGCTTCCAATCACTATTCCATCATTCTCTAAAACACCCTTGATTGCTTCGTCTTCTTCCTCGAGCGCCCTCGCGCTTCCCTCTACAAATTCCAAAACTTTCATCCTACTTGATCAAAAGGTACAAACTTTACCCATTGATCGGTCTCCACACTGCTTGGGACTGTTTAGCTTCCTTGCATTTTAGGCTTTCTCTGTTTTTCTCCGTTCCTTTGTTCTTCCAGGTTTTCTTCGAGTGTGGGCTTTTTTTGGGTTTTCGCTGAGTTACGCCCCAACCCCTCTTTGAACCTTCGTTTCCTTCTTTTTCTTGTTTTCTAGCTTTCTTAGACATGGCTCGAACGAAAACGACATTCAACCCTCCACCCCAGGTAGATTACAAAGCCTTGTACCCTTGGGCCTCTGTAGAGCTTCTCGTCCAGACCTCTACCCTCACCTCTAGCGAGGATGTGAGGAAACACATGGACGGAGAGCATGACTGTGTAGGGCGTGTCTTCGGGCATGAGAGCGACGCTTATGTTTCTGTTTGACCATGCGCTAAGGGAGAACCTGTGTGCTCCGATGACCAGACTAACAATGGAGAGCCCTACTTCTTCCTATACCAAACCGTCTTCAAACGGACTAAGTTGCGTCTCCCCCTCACTGGCTTCGAGAGAGCATTGTTGACAGAAATCAACGTGGCCCCCGCCCAGCTGCATCCCAACAGATGGGCCTTCGTAAGAGCCTTCTCGATTCTGTGCAACCACTTTGGGCGTCCAACCTCTGTGGATGTCTTCCTCCATTTTTTCGAGGCTAAAAGTCCGGGGAAGAATCTCTGGGTGAGTTTCAATGGTGTGGCAGGGAGATTTCTCCTTGCGTTGTTCCAACAATCTTATAAGGGCTTCAAAAGGGAAGTCCTTCAGAGTGTGTTGTACTGACCACGACCGCACCCTCTTGGACGGCTTCCCACTCTACTGGATGAGAAAATTAGGGTTCAAGAAACCTAGGACTCTTGAAGAACTAACTCCTCATGATCGCAAATTCTACCAGGTCCTTGCTAGCCTGGGAGAGGTGTTCAACACTGTCCAACTGCTTAAGCATGAATATGATGTTGAGGCCCTCAAAAGCTACATGGTATCGTCTTCACTTTGTCTTGCTTGGTTGTGCCTGTTACCATACTATTATGCTTGTTCTTTGTACATTCTGCCTCTTTACATTCGTATGTTTACCCCCATATTCTGGATTGCTTCCTAACCTCTTGTATTCTGAAATTTGGACATAGGTATGGTGTTGAATGAGGAGAAACGGGCCAAGTTGGCTGACGCTCTTACTCGCCGTCAAGGGGTGTCTGGGGCTGTGGGCACCTCTGCCCCTCACACCTTTGTCTCTGCCACTGCTGCGCCCTCCTCTACTCCTTCCACTCCTATTGCCACGCTGTCCCTCTTGCCGCCGCCCATGCATCACCCTATCCGCCTCCCCGTGATAGAAGGGTAGTGGAGATCGAATCTGATGAGGACTCCGCTGAGGGGCCGGTCTTCAAGAGGCTTAGGCCTACGACGGCGACGACCACCCACTCCTCCACTGCTGGTTGCCTGGCATCACTCCGAGACCAAACGCCAAACACTTCCTCACCCCCTGGCCTCCTCGCGCTTGAAGATGGCGGTGAGAGCACCCCTGCAGCCCCATCCGCCCCCAAACTGCCCGTTGTCCTGCTACATACCCTCAAAGGCTTCCAACTAGGGGTGATGGAGGACCCGGATGACACCGCGGCGAGGGAAGGCTGGGTCTCAACTTTGGCGCTCTCCTTGCTCAATCCAACACCCTCATAACTAGGACTGAGGTGAGGGTGGCACTAGTAAAGGCCAAAGCCGAGGAGGAAACGGCCCTGCTAGCCCGTGCGTTCACTACCCGCGAGACTGCCCTGAAGCAGGAGCTGACTAGCCTCTGCCAAGCAAGAGTCAAGAGGCTGTCGAGCTGGAGGCAAAAATCCTGCCCCTGCGAACCCGGGCTATCGAGTTGGAAGAGGTGGCTGAGGCATCTAAAGCCAAGATGGCGAGGCTCGAAGATAGGTCCACCAATCAAGAAGTGCAGCTGGGTCGCGTAGAGGTCGAGCTCCTTTAACAAGTCGAGAGGTACAAAAAAGTTGAGGTTGAGCTAACCGAGGATGCTGTTGATGCTTATGCTGCGAGGTTCGAGGACGCCCTTGCTCAAGTTGCCTGCGCGCACCCCGAGATGGACGCCTCACCCTTCGCAGCTTCAAACCGTGTTGTTGATGGGCAGATCGTTCCAAGGGCTCCTCCTTCTTAGCTTGTACTTGGTTACCAAACGAACAGTTTCTATTATTCGCTTGTAACTTACTTGCTCGAATGTTTAACTGTTTATCTTCCTTGATCTTGATTTGACTAAAAACTGCTCATTTATCTTACTCAACTGTTAACTTGTGGTGCTTGCCACCGCGATGCTTCTACTAGCGCCTTTGGTACCCTGCCCTTGCTGTACGAAGCTAAAAACGGGTTTAACTGTGAACTAGGTCGTTCAACCTTGGCGTTCTCACTCGAGGGGGGAGGCGTTCTCTACGAACCTATGCTTCCACTTACTAGACCTCTAACGCAAGGGAAAAAATTTCTTAACTGACCTCAGCTTCACTCAAGGGCGAGGAGGATTTATCTGGTGAACTATTTCGTTCAACCTTGGCGTTCTCACTCGAGGGAGGAAGCGTTATCTATGAACTTGCCCTGCCACTCACGAGACCTCTAACGCAAGGGATACGAGTTCTTAACTGACCTCAGCTTCGCTCAAGGGCGAGGAGTTCTTATCTGGAGAACTATTTCGTTCAACCTTGGCGTTCTCACTCGAGGGGGGAAGAGTTCTCTACGAACCTGCTCTTCCACTCACGAGACCTCTAACGCAAGGAAAACAAGTTCTTAACTGACCTCAGCTTCACTCAAGGGCGAGGAGGACTTATCTGGTGAACTATTTCGTTCAACCTTGGCGTTCTCACTCGAGGGGGGAAGTGTTCTCTACGAACATGCCCTTCCACTCACGAAACCTCTAACGCAAGGAAAACAAGTTCTTAACTGACCTCAGCTTCGCTCAAAGGCGAGGCGGATTTATCTAGCGAACTATTTCGTTCAACCTTGGCGTTCTCACTCGAGGGGGGGGCGGTTCTCTACGAACCTGCCTTTCCACTCACGAGACCTCTAACGCAAGGAAAACAAGTTCTTAAAAACATTGTACAAAACTCGAGAAAATATTTCAATCGAAATTTATTGGGTGACCTCATTAAAAAACCCTTATAAGGGAAAACAAGCGTCCCCTAATACAATGTACAATGTTATTGCTTAACTGAAATAAAACTTGAAGTTGATCGCATTCCATGTGCGAGGAACCGCGCCTCCTTCCAGTGTCTCAAGTCTATATACTTTGTCCCCAAGGACCTCTGTCACTCTGAAAAGACCAGCTCACATGGGGGTCAGCTGACATGGGACCACCATGGCCGCTCTCTCCGGTACCTGGTATCTTTCCTCAGGCCCTTGCCATACTTTGCTCACAAAGCATATGAGTTTCTGATGTTAGAAAGGATGACTTTAAACTAGAGGGGGGGGGGGGGGTTAATTGTTTAAAGAGGGTTTTCGCAAACTTTTAATCTAAGAATGAAATTTCTTCGAGAAACAAATGATAAGAAATTCAGTTTGTCAAAACACAAAGCAAAAACAAAAGCACCAAAAAAACAATCGGTTGTTTATACCAGTTTGCAAATATCAAAACTGAATTTAAAGAGATTAAGGATAGAGAGAATGCACACAGATGTTTATACTGGTTCACTCTAAACCCAAAACTACATCCAGTCTTCTCAGAAACTGTTCCCGCCGGTTGACAAGGGTCATCTTTGCGCGTAGCTTGTCCTCACGAGCTGGGCACCTTCGTTCTGCTCCGTCTGTGAATACCTGAAAAGAAGTGAACAAAGGGGCGCCCTCGCGGCCGTTTGCACTCCGACGATCAAGTCAGCTAGCGAGAAACATCAAAGGTGACACACCCTCTCAAGGTGGTCGAAAGCTATACTGAATAACTAAAACTGTGTTGCCCTAATTGCCTTGTGCTCACAGTGGGTGCGCAGCGAAAACAACTAGGGTTTAGGCTCTGTGTAAAAACTGCGAGAATTAGGTTAAAAATCGGATCCCTTTTCAAATGACCCAAGGCCCCTTTTTATATACCTTCTTCATTTAAAGCGCGTTGAAGCGCATTGAAAGCGTATAAAAATGTGCCTTGAAACATTTGATACGTAAACTAAGTTAACGCGTACCTTGACAAACTTTCACTGAAACCTTTAATGAGCACGTGTGCATTACCATGTGCCCTTCTGACTTGATCGTTATTCTGCGCAGAGGGTCCCATAGCGCCGCAACCCAACTTAGGGATATTCCATTATGTGGGCTATCCTTCCTTCGAAGTGTTTCTGGCACATGGGTTGACTTTCTGGGTGCCAACTCATGCGTCCTAATCACTAGTCACTCTCCCTGGGGGTGTATCTACCTTTCTCTCATACCACGCACGTGGTTCTCCCCTGGTCATGGCCCTCTTATGGGTCGTATCTGTACCAGGGTCTCCCAACAGTGGCGTGGATACTTCACGAGTCAAGATATCCCCTACTGGTGCTAGAACTTATGGCCTTGAAGCCACCTTTCTCTTCTCCTTGCTACTGTTCTGGACTGTCGAGGCCCGAAGCCTCCTAGCGACGTCTTTGCTTGGCGATGCCTCTCTTGGGCGATGCCTTTCTTGGGCGATGCCTTAGCGAGGCGGTGACTCGAGCGGTCAATCTGTTGACTTTCTTCCTTGGGTCCTTTGAGGGCTCCCACCAAGTGTTGACGTTGATCTTTGGTCAACGCCCGGGGACGGGACGGTACACAAGCCCCCCAGTCCCTTGCTGGTTGGAAGAGCCATCAACCGAGAGCAACCACTGCGAGCCCACCTCCACCTCCTGTTCCCCTCCGGGCGATAGTTCTGCTACAAAATCTGCATACACTTGCCCTTTGATGGATCCTCGAGGCTCGTATTGGATGTCGAATTCTGACAGCTCCACCGCCCAGCGTACCATTCTCCCAGACACGTCAGGCTTCTACAGCACCTTCTGTATAGGGAGGTTTGTCATCACTACCACCGTAAAGCTGTGGAAGTAATGACGGAGCCTCCTGGCTGAAAATACCACCGCCAGCGCTGCCTTCTCCAACGCCTGGTATCTGGTTTTCGCGCCTTGTAAGGCCTTGCTTTCAAAATAAATGGGCTTTTGAATCTGATCCTGCTCCTGGACCAGCACTGAGCTGATAGCTCGTTCCGTTACTGCGAAGTACAGCCGGAGGGGCACGCCTGTTACCGGTTTGCAAAGGACCGGTGACGTCGCCAGGTATTCTTTTAACTTAACGAAAGCCGCTTCGCATTCGTCAGTCCATGCGAAACGACTATTTCTCTTGAGGCACTGAAAATATGGGTGCCCCTTCTCTCCCCCGGCAGAGACAAACCTCGAGAGTGCGGCCATTCGCCCCGTCAGCTGCTGCACTTCCTTCACCGACGTCGGGCTTCGCATGGCGATAATCGCTGCGCATTTGTCGGGGTTCGCTTCTATCCCCCTCTCTGTGAGCATAAAACCCAGGAACTTACCGGCCTCTACCCCGAAGACACACTTCTCAGGGTTTAACTTGAGGCGGTACTTGGATATTGTGACGAACAACTCCTCCAGGTCTGCCATATGTTGTGCCCTATCCTGCGACGCCACCACCATGTCGTCTACATAGGCGTACACATTCCTCCCGAGCATGGGCGCCAGGACCTTGTCCATTAACCTTTGGTATGTGGCGCCCGCGTTTTTCAGCCCAAAAGGCATCACCTTATAGCAGTAACTGCAAGTCTCAGTCATGAATGCAGTTTTATTCTCATCTCTCGGGTGCATCTTGATCTGGTTGTACCCTGAGAAGGCGTCCAGGAAACTCAGCACCTTGCTGCCGGACGCACTATCCACCAAGGCGTCGATGCTGGGCAGCGGGTACGAGTCCTTTGGGCACACCTTATTCAAGTCCGTGAAGTCCACGCACATCCTCCACTTTCCATTCGCCTTTTTCACCAAGACGACATTGGCCAGCCACTCAGGGTATTGAATCTCCCTGATGTGGCCAACACTCAACAGCTTCTGCGTTTCGTCCCTCACCACCTGCTGTCGCTCCTCATTGAAATTTCTCCTTCTCTGGCGCACGGGGCGGACCGTGGCGTCCATGCTGAGGTGGTGACACAGGAAATCAGGGTCGATACCCGGCATATCCGAGGCGGACCATGCAAAGGCATCCAGGTGGCGCGAAATCACTTCTGCCACCCCTTCCTATTCTTCTGGGCTCAGCAAACTTCCTAACTTGAATGTCTTGCCGCCAATCTCCCTCTCTACGGCGTTGGCCGCCGGTTGTTCCCTGCTATCCTCCTCGACGGGCGCCGCCTCTTCCACGGGCGCCACGTCGTCAGTGCCTTCCTCCATGTGTGCATCTGTTTCTGGCGTCGCCCTCGCGGGTGCGACCTCGCTAGGCGTCGGCGCAGTGGGCGTCGCCTCCATCATCGTCGTGTCTGTACACGACGGACGCTCGTACACCATGAACACGCCTATCTTCGTTTTCAGGCTGTTCTCATAGCATTTTATTGCTTCCTCCTGATCTGACTTGATGACTATCACCTTGCCACTGAGGTCTGGAAGCTTCATCTTCATATGGCGTGTGGAGGCTACAGCGTTCAACCGGTTCAACGCCGGCCTGCCCAACAAGATTTTGTAAGCGGAGCTGGCGTTCACGACCAAGTATCGGATACTTTCGGTACGCGAGGCCTCTCCGTCCGTGAACGTAGTCCTCAATTCCAGGTAGCCTCGGACTTCCACCTGGTTGTCCGCAAAACCATACAAGCACCCTGTGTAGGGCCTCAGCAGGTCGGGGGATAATCGCAACTTATTGAATGTCGACCAGAACATGACGTCTGCTGAACTCCCCTAGTCGACAAGTACTCTGTGCACCTTTCTTCCCGCCGTGACGACTGAGATGACCACGGGGTCATTGTCGTGCGGCACCACGTCTCTGAGATCCCCTCTCGTGAATACGATGTCCGACTCCCACGGCGCACCCGAGAGTCTTTCTTCGATCGAGTTAACCCCCCTCGCGTATTTCTTCCGCTCAGAGGCGGTGGGACCTCCGCCGGAAAATCCTCCAGCTATGGTATGGACCTCGCCGAGAATCGGCGTCTCGTGTGCTGGTTCTTCCGCCGGCGGCGGCAAGGTGGCGGTCGTTGTGGGCTCCGCGACATAATCCTTCAAAAACCCGGTTCTCACCAGCTCATCCAGCTGGTAACCCAACGACAGGCAGTTATCGATGTGGTGACCGAAAGCCTCGTGGAATTCACACCAAGAGTCTTTCCGAGGCCCCAACACCTTATCGGACTTCGCTGGTCGCCTCAATCTCTCAGCTATATTGGGCACGACGATCAAGTCCTTCAATTCCACCACAAAATTGTATCTCGCCGGCCTTGTTCTTTCTCTGGCCGGGCGATCGCCTCCTGCTGAACCCCGGGGCTGGGGCTTTTTGGCCTCGTAGGGGCGTCTCCCCTCGGGCTTCTTCCTTCCCGTCGTGGTCTCATTGACCCTGGCGGGTTGAGCTCGCACCGGTCCCCTCGGGCGTGAGGGTACGACGCTGCTGCGCTTCACGCACACCTCTCCCTCAGAAGCGATATGCTCTACCGCACGACGCCGTAGTTCTGCAAAAGTCCTAGGGCGGTTGCGAATGATGGATTCTCCGAAAGGACCGGGGCATACGCCTTTCACGAACGCGTACACAATCATAGGTTCCTCTGTCGTACCAACCTTGACCACCTGAGCCCCGAAGCGGTTGATGTATTCTTTGAGGGTCTCCCCTTGATACTGTTTCACATCAAACAAATCGTAGGAGACGGCGGCGGGGCCTTGTTTGTTAGGTATTGCTCACTAAACAATCGTGACAGTTGTCGGAAAGATGTGATATGACCGTCCGGGAGGCTGATGAACCAGTCCATAGCCATCCCAGTCAAGGTGCTCATAAAGAGCTTGCACTTGGCAGCGTCAGAACCGCGTACCAGGACCATCTGTGTGTGGAATGCAGCAAGGTGCGTCTCAGGGTCCTCCATCCCGGTGAAGATCACCTTGGGCCCTGCGAACGTGTTCGGGATCACTGCATCCAGAATCTCCTGCGAGAAGGGAGTGGAAAACTCCCTGGGCGGGGAGTGGTTCTCCACCTCGTCATGTTCACGTTGCCCCCGATTATTTCTCAGACCCCGGCGCAACTCCTCGTTTACGCGGTGGAGCTCTTCATTCCTCTCATGCGAGGCTTCGAGATCTGCCTGCATGCGTTCCTGTTCCAGCTTCGACTCCGCCATATCCTCCTGCAGCCCCCGCATTATCTCCAGGACCTGTTGCATGGATAGTTCTGCTGGGGCTGCGCGTGCTGTACTTCGTCTGGTGGGGGCCATTGTCACGGTCCCTTCCAACTTCCTCAAACGTTACTGAAACTTGGTAGATCTTTTCGAACTTGTGATGGGACTGATGTTTTATATCGGCCCCACGGTGGGCGCGAAATGTTCCGTCCGTTTGACCTGTGACGTCTTTGTGCGCGACCTCAACTGTCAGCTAGGGACTCCTTCCCACTGGTTACCTGTGGATTCCTGCAAAAAAGAGGACAAAGGGGCACCCTAGCGGCCGTTTGCACTCCGACGCTCAAGTCATCCGGCAAGAAACACCAAAACTGTGCACCTCCGTATCTGAGCACCGCGTATGGCACTCTAAAGGTGGTAAAAAGAACTGTGCATTGTGTGTATATTCTCGCTCTGGCAAACAACCTCTTTTCCAGTCCCTTGTGCGTAGCCTCACGACTTTGAGCAAGCAACTGGAGTGTATTCTGGGAAAATTTTCCAAAACTTTCGAACCCCGTTCCCAACATTCTCAGCGCTATTTAAACTACCCAAGCATTTAAAGCGCCTTAAAGCGCTTTTAATCACGAACGTAACACGCTCAATTAAGGCGTCTAATTTGAAAACGTAGCGCATTTAAGACGTTGAAACACTTGGGAGCCATTATAGTACCTGAACGCTCGAAACGGAAACTGTATTGAATGACTTTAATTACCTGGTACCTGACTAAAGGGTGTTTCTATTCTGACCTGGCTGTCGTACACGTGGAGGGCCTCACGACGCCATGACCCCATCTGGGGGCGTTTCTGCCCACCTGGGGACGTTTCTGCGTGTGAGTCCTCTTGCTTGGGAGTGCTACTGCGCTAGGGGTGACTTTTTGGGTGCCAACTCATGCCCCCAATCATCTAGTCACTCACTCTGAGAGCGTATCTGCCTTCCTCTCGTACCCTGCACCCGGTTACCCTGGGCGTGACCTTCCTCTTGGGTCGTATCTGTCCCGAAGGCGTCTCTGGGGCGGCAGGGGTACTTCACGAGTCAGGCTGCCCTACACTGGTGTTGTTACTATGGCCTTGAAGCCACCTTTCTCTTCTCTTTATCACTCTCCCGGATCATCGGGACCTGAGGCCTTCCCACGACGTCGCTCCCTCCATGGTCTTTCCTACCCATGGGTATCGGGGAACCACACTGTGATTGCCTCGCTTTAGTAATGTTTGATCTGGCGACGCCCCGGTTGGGCGACGCCTTCACCTAGGCGACGCCTTTTCTTGACGACGCTGGCACTTGGCGTCTCTTCACCTAGGCAACGCCTTGTGTTGACTTTGACTCCTGGTCTTGACTTTGACCTTGACTTAGTCAACGCCCGGATACGGGACAGTACAATCTTCTTCTTCATTCTCAAACTTTCGAAACACCCTAGTGAACGTTTCATCTCCCTCAATCACCGTTTTCCTCGAAGCATCTTCGCTCATCAAAAGGTAACATTTTTACTTCTCCCACTGATATTTGCTACATTTTAATCAGTTTGCATCATCCATTGATTGTCTGGAGCATACGTTGTGGGCTGTTTATTCTCTGTTTTGCTTTTACTGCGTTTAGGTTTTCTCTTCTCTACGAGCCCCCCTTGTTCATGCTCTTTTTTTTTTTTCGTTTTTCAATCGAGTCATTCTGTTTATCAACCTTCCACTCTTCCCTTTTTCATCTTCTTTTCCTCTTTTTTGCAGTTCTCCTGATGGCTCGTACAAGAATCACACCAAACCCCCTGCCTCTTCTCGAAACCCACCTCCTAAAACAAGCAAAATCCCTTCATCAGGAAACCCCTCCTCATCTCGTAACCCACCTAGGGATCCCAGCGTCCCTTCAAGCCGGGCTAAGAGACCTGCACCCTCTCGACCCGACCAACCGCGACCAACCCCTCCACAAACCAGTGCCACTGTACGCCCCACCCTTAACTACAAACTACTATACCCCTGGGCCACTCCAGCCTTGTTGAGTGAGACCTCCTCTATCAACACTGAAGCAGATGTTCTCCGTTTGAAGAGAGGAGACAAGGCCCACATTTCCTTTAGTAAGGAACATGATGACAAGGTGGCCATTCGCCCTTGTCTTCCTGGGGAACCTATCTGCACTGATAATGAAGGGAACAACGGTCACCCCTTTTGCTTCGTCTACGCAACCGTATTCAAGAAGGTCAAGCTCAGACTCCCCTTCACTCGCTTTGAGAGGGAGCTTCTGAATGAGCTTGACATCACCCCCGCCCAGTTGCAACCCAACAGCTGGGCGTTCGTCAGGGCATACCAAATCATCTGCGCACACCTAGGCCACCCAGCCTCTGTAGATGTATTCCTATTTCTGTTCGAGGCCAAGAAGCTAAGGGATCGTCTGTGGGTGAGCATTAATGGGATTGCTGGGAGATCCATCCTCTCAATCTTCCAGCAATCCTATTGTTCTTGCCGATTGACCAGGGTCGTCTTCATGCGTGGCTTGTCCTCACCAGCTATGGCACCTTCGTTCCGCTCCGTTTGTGAATACCTGAAAAGAAGTGAACAAAGGGGCGCCCTCGCGGCCGTTTGCACTCCGACGATCAAGTCAGCTAGCGAGAAACATCAAAGGTGACGCACCTCCGTATCGGAACACCGTGAAAGGATGCTCTGAAGGTGGTCGAAATACTGAATAGCTAGTACTGTGTTGCCCTAATTGCCTTGTGCTCACAGTGGGTGCGCAGTGAAAACAACTAGGGTTTGTGCTCCATGTAACTCTGAGAATTAGGTCAAAAAACTCGGATCCCTTTCAAACGTCCCAAGGCCCCTTTTTATACACCTCCCGGATTTAAAGTGCGTTAAAGCGCATTGAAAGTGTATCAAAATGTGCCTTGAAACATTTGATACGTAAACTAAATTAACGCGTACCTTAGCAAACTTTCACTGAAACATTTAATGAGCACGTGCTAATTGCCACGTGTCCTTCTGACTTGATCGTTACTCTGTGGGGAGGGCCTCACAGCGCCGTAACCCAACTTAGGGTTAATCCATCGTGTGAGTCCTCCTTCCTTGAAGTGCATCTGACGCGTGGGGTGACTTTCTGGGGGCCAACTCATGCGCCCCAGGCTCGAGTCACTCGCCCTGGAGGTGTATCTATCTTTCTCTCGTACGATGCACGTGGTTCTCCCCTGGTCGTGGCCCTCTCATGAGTCAGGTTTACCCCCTACTGGTACTAGAGCTTATGGCCTTGAAGCCACCTTTCTTTGTTACCGTTCTGAGCTATTAAGGTCCAAGGCTTCCTCACGGTGTCGCCCCCTCCACGGTCTTTCCTACCCATGGGCGTCGGGGGGTAACACCATCGATATTTCCGCTTGGCGATGTCTTTCTCGGGCGATGCCTCTCTTGGGCGATGTCTTTCTTGGGCGATGTCTTTGCTTGGCGATTTCAGACCACCTGATCTTCAATTATCTAACACATTGGCGACACACAAAGCGACGACAACCGATTATGTATGCCGCAGAACGCCACTTCCATAAACGGCGACTATGTTGCCTTCCTGACCACCCACCTTTCTCTTGTCCACGTCATCACACCCGATGACCTGATCGGTACACCTACAAAGACTAGAAGGGCAAGTTTGTCCGCGTGTGCTACAACGATCGGGATCCTACCCTTCTTGATGGATTCCCCTTGTACTTGGTGAACAAGGGGAAAAAAGAGTCCAAGGACAATTTTCGGAGGGCTAGGAGTCCAGAAAAAATGGGGGAGCTTGACAAAGACTTGTGCAACTTCTGGAAAGAAGTTGCCTCTTCCAACATCACTTTCGCCACCCTCTCCATCATCAACTTCGAATTCGCTGAAAGTCAACTGGACTTTGACATAGGTCTGCCCTCCCTTCTTCTCCAAATTTTTCTTTCTGTGTTAAATCCACTTTACTCTTTATCAAATTTGCTTGTATTACACTGACCTGCATTCGTTCTTGGCTGTTTGATTCATGCATTAGTGTTCCCATTGCTTTCCTTCCTATGCATTATTAATTGTTTGAACTTAGTTGATTTGCAAACATTGATCTCTTTGTGCAGATACAATGTTGGGGAAGGAACACATGGCTAGGCTACGCTCTATAGTCAAACATCACGACCTAGCGGTGGGCTCTCAAACCGTCCCAAATTCAGTTGCGGAAGCTGCTGCTGCCCAGGGCAAGTCCCCCCAAGCGGGCTCACCTTCCCCTGCCACTCTTCCTGCCCCTGAAAGGAAAAAACTACCATTAAAAAGGGCCAAGAGTAAGACTCCCACGGTGGTATCAGACGAAGAAGAGGACGAGAGTACTGAGGATGGGCTTGTTTGCAAAAGGAAAAGAGCAACCACAACTGAGCCACCAGCGGTTGAAAGCACAAGCCCAAATTATGCAGAGAACACCCCCAGCGCCTCCACACCCTTTGAGAGCGCTGGGGATGCTCTCCCATCAAACACCTCAGCTGCTGAGGGCGTTCAAGAGCAAGTTGTGGACGCTCAATCATCCCCCCAACCTGGAGTGGAGCCAACCATCTCACCACCATGCCCTGATGCTCCCCTCGCCATCCAAGCTTATGAGGGTGGTGGTGAGAACCAATCCTCAACACCTCCTCTAACCCCAGCTCTCCCAACCCCCGTTGAAGAAGTCTTGAAGGCCCACACCGCTCACCTTAGGGCCATAACTACTGAGTGCGTGGAGAAATGTCTTCACAAGATGATGGGCGAGGCTCTAAGGGACTCCTTGAGCCAATACGAGTTCGACATCCGCACTCAACGGGAGGAAGCTAGCACTGGGAGGGCCCAAGTCCAAAAACTTAAATGCGATATGACGATGAAAGGACTGGAGTTTTCACGGCTGGAGAACGCCCTGAGGGACGAGCTGTGGAGTGAACGTAGAAGTAGCGCTGAGCTACGCCAAAAACTTACTGCCAAACTCTTAGAGGTCGTCGAACTCGAGAGCAGGCTCGTGCCTCAGAGGGAAAAGATAGCTGACCTGGAGGGGGCCCTCGAGGCTAACAAGGCCCACATGGTTAAGCTCGAGGCCAGGTCAATCGAGAGGGAGGATTTTCTGGGCAAAGTTGAAGCTGACAGAGACCAAAAAGCTAAGGAACTGGGCGAGAAAGATAAAGAGCTGAGCGAGTCTGCAGCGAAGCTTGCCCAGGCACTTGAGGATAACGAAAAGCTAAAGAAACAAATCGTAGAACTCGACCTCAGCGCCGCAAACGTTCTTACTTCAGGGTTTGGCGCGGCCTTGGAGCAGTTCGCTTGCGCTTACCCCGACTTGGACCTCTCTAAGTTCTCGATTTGTCATGAAGTGGTAGATGGCAAAATTGTACCTTCAGATTAACATTTCCATTTGCCACTTTGTTTTGAAATATTCTGAAAAACTTATATATTCAACCTTCGTTTATGTGCAATGAACCTATTTGTAATGACTTTCTCTTTATCCAAACTGCTTAAATACATATAAATATGCACATGGTTTCGCCTTTATCTGTTGTGTAATCATCTTATATAACTGACTAACTCTTGCTTTAAAGAAATCAACTTAGCACCAACTGGTGCTTAATTCTGTGAAAATCAAATTAATTGGACAAACTATTAGTTCGTAGCAATAACACTTAATGCAAGATCACTTACTGGGCAGTAGGCTTGGGTCAATCTTAATATCTGAAATATCGTTCGCCTGAACTGCTAAGTTTTATGCACATTTCTATGTCATCGCCTAAAACTCTGCTAACTTAGTTCTCGCCGTGTCCTTCTTCTTTCGAGCCTCAACCACAAAGCCATAGGCTTCCAAGGATGCCATTTTCCTCTTAACTGCCAAGGCGTCCTCTGCGGAGCTGCCTCATACCTTGAGCTATCAACTTTGCTAATTCTGGGAGGAGAGCTGCCTTTAACGGATCCCCCTCTGCCTTCCCTGAGCCTTTAATCTGAAACAACTTGATCTTGACCACTGTTCCCTCATTTGGGGGTAGAGCTGCCTTTCGGATCCCTCTCAACCTCCCTGAGTTTCAGAACAATGATCTAGGTATTGAGGTGTCCTTTACGAACCTACCTCAGCCACCCTGTAACTTCTTCCACCCTTTGCACCACACCTGAACTCATTCAAGACGAGAAGGATTATAACTACCTTCACAACGCCCGCAAGCGTGGAGGCTTTAACTGGCCTTACTAGGTCAATATTGATGTTTCACTCAAGGGAAAGGGCATCTTCTATCGACCTTCCTTTCCTATACCTAAGATCATTAACACCCCTGACCTTTCAGTTTCGTCTTGCCTGAACTCACTCGAGGGTGAGAAGGACTTTCTCTGGTGCCTCAACTTGCCCAGGGGTTACATCTCCTCCTCCCCCGGATGCACTGAGGACTTTCAAACTTGCCTCGATTTGCTTACGCAAAGAGGTCTTGCAACCTGTTCTTGCCTGTGCTCGCTCACGGCGAGGAGGACTTTTTCTGATGCCTCAACTTGCCCAGGGGTTACATCTCCTCCTCCCCCGGATGCACTGAGGACTTTCAAACTTGCCTCGATTTGCTTACGCAAAGAGGTCTTGTAATCTGTTCTTGTCTGTACTCGCTCACGGCGAGGAGGCCTTTTTAATCTCTTCTCGCCTACACTCGCTCACGGCGAGGAGGACTTTTTAATCTCTTCTCGCCTACACTCGCTCACGGCGAGGAGGAGGGACTTTTTAATCTCTTCTTGCCGGAAGGCGATGAGAACTTAGAAAACTTTATGCTTGTGGCGATGAGGACTTAAAAATTAACTTTCACCTCCGATCGCCAGATGGCGATGTGGGTTTAAAACTTTATGCGTGTTCCTCCGATCGCCAGGTGGCGATGAGGACTTAAAACTTAACCTTCACCTCCAATCGCCAGGTGGCGATAAGGGTTTAAAACTTTATACCAAATGCACGCGATCTGAATTTACCGTTGCCTCAAATCACGCAAGGGCGACAAGGTCTCTTTTCCGAAAACTTAAAAACGATAAGCATGCAAACTTAATGAACTTGGAAACTTTGATAAACTTCGAAACCTCCTTTATTGGGTGGCCTCGTTAAAAACCCTCCTCAGGGAAAAAGAGTGCCCCCTTAAAAAACTGTTTTGACTGAAACATCTTAAACTGTTCGAGTTAATTTCTACTTACAATGCTTTAAATGTAATAAAACTTGAGATGGGTGGCGTTCCAAGTGCGAGGAATCGCCCCTCCTTCCAGCGTCTCCAAGCGGTAGGCGCCGTTCCCGAGTGCTTCGGTTATTCTAAATGGTCCTGTCCACTTGGGTGACAATTTGTTCTTCATCTCGTACTGGTGGGCCTTCCTCATCACCAGGTCGCCATCTCTGAATTGCCTTGGCCTTATTCTAGAGTTGTACTTGCGTTCAACTCTTCTCTTCACTGCTTCGGCCTTCACCCGTGCTTCCTCCCTGACCTCATCCAGCAAATCCAAGTTCATCCTCCTTTCTTCGTTCGAGTCTTCCGCCACGAAGTTTTGGAATCTCGGCGAGCTTTCCTAGGTTTCAACGGGAATCATAGCATCACACCCATACACCAAACTAAACGGGGTTTCGTGGGTTCCCGATTGCTCGGTGGTGTGATATGCCCATACTATGCGGGGAACTTCCTCAGCCCAAGACCCCTTGGCCTTCTCCAACCTCCTTTTCAAGCCTCTCAGCAAAACTCGATTGGCTGACTCCACTTGCCCATTCGTTTGTGGATGCTCCACAGAAGCAAACACCTGCTGTATTCCAACATCCCCACACAACTTCTTCAATAGGTGAGTCGCAAATTGAGTCCCATTATCTGATACCAAACGCTTGGGCACACCAAAACGACACACAATATTCTTCCACACGAAACTCTTAATCTTGTGCGCGGTGATTTGGGCTACTGGTTCTGCTTCAATCCACTTTGTGATATCTCACTTCCAGGCCCTGCAACACCTTGCTAACAAAATAGATGGACTTCTAGGCTTGATCTTGATCCTGGACGAGCACCGCACTTATCGCTCTCTCAGTTATGGCAAAATATAACCTGAGGGGCGTTGCCACTTGAGGTTTGCACAGAACCGGCGGGCTTGCCAAGTACTCTTTGAGCTTCACAAAAGCTTCTTCACACTCCTTCGTCCAGACAAACCTGTTATTCCTCTTCAAGCATTGGAAGTAAGGGTGGCCCTTCTCTCCGCTGGCGGATACGAATCGAGACAGGGCGGCCATCCGGCCCGTCAGCTGCTGCACCTCCTTTACAGTGGCAGGACTCCTCATCGCCAGAACGGCGGCACATTTGTCGGGATTTGCCTCGATTCCCCTTTTCGACAAGAGAAATCCCAGAAATTTCCCTGCCTCCACGCCGAAAATACACTTCTCAGGATTCAGTTTCAGCTTGTACCTGGCTATTGTGACGAACAACTCTTCCAGATCAGTGACGTGCCTGCTCTTTTCCAGAGATGTTACGACCTTGTCCCTGAGGGGCGAGCACCTTGTCCATTAGCCTCTGGTACATGGCCCCCGCATTCTTCAGCCCGAAGGGTATCACCTTGTAGCAATAGCACGACCTTTCTGTCATGAAAGCAGTCTTTTCCTCATCCTTGGGATGCATCTTAAAGCCTGTCCAAAGGATTCTTGAGGCTGTTTTCATAACACTTCTTCGCCTCCTTTTGGTCTGAACGAATGGTGATAACCACCCCTTCCATTGATGGTAACTTGACCTTCACGTGCCTTGTTGAAGGCACAGCTCCTGTCCTGTTGAGTGTTGGCCTTCCCAACAGGATGTTGTATGCCGACAGAGCGTTCTCAACGAGGTACCTGATCTTTTCTGTGCGCGAGGTCGACCCATCTGTGAACGTCTTCCTTAATTCAATGTACCCCCTGACCTCCACTTGATCACCGGAAAAACCGTTGTTCCGTCCGGTTGACCGGGACGTCTTCCTGCGCGACCTCAACCGTCAGCTAGGGTCTCCTTGCCACTGGTTACCTGTGGAATCCTGCAAAAAAGAAGGACAAAGAGGCGCCCTAGCGGCCGTTTGCACTCCGACGCTCAAGTCAGCCAGCAAGAAACACCAAAACTGTTCACCTACGTCTCTGAGCACCGCGTATGGCACTCTGAAGGTGGTAAAAAATAATCTGTGTATTGTCTCCTTCAGGCAAAGATATTCCCCAATCACTTGTACGTAACGAGCAAGCAACCAGAGAGTTCTCCTAAATTTGCCAAAAGTTCCAACCCCGTTTCCAACATTCCCCGCGCTATTTAAACCTCCCAAGCATTTAAAGCGCCTTAAAGCGCTTTTAATCACAAACGTAACGCACTCATTAAAGCGTTTAATTAGAAAACGTAGCGCATTTAAGACGTTGAAACGCTTGGGAGCCATCATAGTACCTGAACGCTCGAAACGGAAACTGTATTGAATGACTTTAATTACCTGGCACCTGACTAGAGGGTGTTTCTATTCTGACATGGCTGTCGTACACGTGGAGGGCCTCACGACGCCATGACCCCATCTGGGGGCGTTTCTGCCCACCTGGGGATGTTTCTGCGTGTGAGTCCTTCTGCTTGGGAGTGCTACTGCGCTAGGGGTGACTTTTTGGGTGCCAACTCATGCCCCCAATCATCTAGTCACCTACTCTGAGAGTGTATCTGCCTTCCTCTCGTACCCTGCACCGGGTTACCCTGGGCGTGACCATCCTCTTGGGTCGTATCTATCCCGAAGGCGTCTCTGGGGCGGCAGGGGTACTTCACGAGTCATGCTGCCCTACACTGATGCTTTCACTATGGCCTTGAAGCTACCTTTTCCTTCTCTTTATCGCTGCCCCGTGCTATCGGGACCTGAGGCCTTCCCACGGCGTCGCTCCCTCCATGGTCTTTCCTACCCATGGGTATCGGGGAACCACACTGTGATCGCCTTGCTTCAGCACTGTTTGATCTGGCGACGCCTTGCCTTGGCGATGCTTCCTCTTGGCGATGCTGGCACTTGGCGTCTCTCCACCTAGGCGACGCCTTGCGTTGACTTTGACTCTCCAGCCGTTGACTTTGACCTTGACTTAGTCAACGCCCGGATACGGGACGG
This sequence comes from Phaseolus vulgaris, assembly GCF_000499845.2. Taxonomy (NCBI): domain Eukaryota; kingdom Viridiplantae; phylum Streptophyta; class Magnoliopsida; order Fabales; family Fabaceae; genus Phaseolus; species Phaseolus vulgaris. The sequence goes on from NC_023750.2 coordinate 21,609,123, forward strand.
TACACAAGCCCCCCAGTCTTAAGCCGAATACTTGTCTTCAGCGCAAAGACTAAAGCCTCGCCCACGCCGTCCATGTGCCCTCCTGATGACGTGTTATTCTCTGCTGACTTAACAATTCTTCGAATTACTGACGTGACACTTTCTGAACCATAGGGGTATTCTTAATGGCTGATTGGACATCCCCTGAAATGGGAAAAATAATGCCCTTTGAGGCTGCGCTTAATCGCGTGCCACGTGGCTCATCGTGCGGTCATCTTTAAGAACCTCTTGCGCTCCCCTTGAGCGCTTAATCCGGCAACACGTGCATCATCACACGGTCATCATTTGTTGTCCCTCGCGCTTCTCGTAACGTTTAAGTTACCCAAACCCCGCGCTTGCCACTACTGTTATATCCACTTTCTCTGCCCTTTCTCACTGTTCATCTTCTCTGAATCCCTTCTCTCGCGACCCCTGTTCATTCGTGCTTCCGCTCTCCACGCCCTTCAGCCTCCAAAGGTACGGTTTTTTCCCTCCTTGATGATTCTCTTCACTATATGAACTGCTTGGGACTGTCCATATTACCGCATTTCTTTGGATATCGTTTGTATGCTTCTTTGTTCCTCTCGTTCCCCCTCTCTCTCGTGTGGGTAGGGCGCTCCTAGGATTCTCCCATTTTTTCCCCTTTTCTTCTCCCAACCCCTTTTCTCTGAACCCTTTCTTTTTCTTTTGATCTTCAGCTTTGGCATTGATGGCGAAAACTAAGACCGCCGCGCCTTCCCCGCTCCCTAAGTCTTATTATAAGGGCGAATACGACTGGGCTCCCGACGATCTTCTCGACGAATGCTCCCTCCTAAACTCTTTTGAGGACGTGGAGGCTCACAGGGGGGACCCTGCGCTTTATAATTTCAACGCCTTTCATAAAAATCACGACTCCCAAGTCCTGGTATGCTGGGTGCGACCTGGGATGCCCGTTTGTGCGGACTCAAGAGATACTGGGGGAAGCCCCTTCTTCTTCCTTTATCAAATGGTGCTCAAGAGAGTGGGCCTGCGTCTGCCCCTTACTTCTTTCGAGAAAGAGCTGCTTACAGAGATAAACACCGCTCCCGCCCAGCTCCACCCCAACAGTTGGGCTTTCGTGAGGGGGTTCCAGATTCTTTGCGGCTATCTAGGTGTCCCCTCTTCGGTAGACGTTTTTCTTCACTTTTTCGAGGTAAAGAAACAGGGGAAGAGCCTATGGATGAGCTTTTCTGGCATCGCCGGGCGCATCATCCTTACGCTCTTCCAAAATTCGTTCAAAGGATGGAAAGGGAAATTCTTCAAGGTACGTGCGACCAATCGCAATCCTACCATCCTAGAGGGCTTTCCCCTATACTGGACGGATAAGCCCATAACCATGAAGGCCCTGGCTTTGGATGAGCTTACCCCCTCCGACCGGGATGTGTGCAAAGCCTTGGCGGGACTGGGGGTAGTCTTCGATACCGCCAAACTCATCGCGAACGAATTCAACGCCCATGGGCTTTCTACCTACTTTGGTATCTGCCCTTGATTGTTTATGATGCATTAGCTGTTGTGGTTATCTGCGTGTGTTTGGCCATAGAATTTCCCTTCTGCTTCATCTGAACCAACCTTTACTCTACTATTTTTCGCTGCTGCAGGTTCAGTGATGACTTCCTCAAGGCGGCTTGCTCTTGCCAAATTTCTGAAGAAGGCAAAATCTACCAAAGAAGGTGGGGACGTCGTCGCCTCTGACGTGCCCACCGTCGCTTCCCTGCCGATTCCTCCACCGTCTGCTTCTCCTCCTCCCATTGCTGCGGTTCCATTAGCCATGGCGTCGACCCCTGCCTCAGCGCGCCCTATTCTGTGACGTCACCACCATGTCGTCTACATAGGCGTACACATTCCTCCCGAGCATTGGCGTCAGGACCTTGTCCATTAACCTTTGGTACGTGGCGCCCGCATTTTTCAGCCCAAAAGGCATCACCTTATAGCAGTAACTGCAGGTCTCAGTCATGAATGCAGTCTTGCTCTCGTCTCTCAGGTGCATCTTGATTTGGTTGTACCCCGAAAAGGCGTCCAGGAAACTCAGCACCTTGCTGCCGGACGCACTGTCTACCAAGGCGTCGATGCTGGGCAGCGGATACGAGTCCTTTGGGCATGCCTTGTTCAGGTCCGTGAAGTCAACGCACATCCTCCACTTTCCGTTCACCTTTTTCACCAAGACGACGTTGGCGAGCCACTCAAGGTATTGAATTTCCCTGATGTGGCCAGCACTCAACAGCTTTTGCGTTTCGTCTTTCACCACCTGCTGTCGTTCCTCGTTGAACTTTCTCCTTCTCTGACGCACGGGACGGACCGTGGCGTCCATGCTGAGGTGGTGACACAGGAAATCAGGATCAATGCCTGGCATATCCGAGGCGGACCATGCGAAGGCATCCAGGTGGCATGAAATCACTTCTGCCACCCCTTCCTGTTCTTCTGGGCTCAGCGAACTTCCTAACTTGAAAGCCTTGCCGCCAATCTCCCTTTCTACGGCGTTAGCCGCGGGCTGTTCCCTGCTATCATCTTCGACGGGCGCCGCCTCTACCACGGGCGCCGCGTCGTCAGGGCCTTCCTCCATAAGCGCATCTGCTTCGGGCATCGCCCTCTCCGCTATGGTCTCTTTAGGCGTCAGCCCAACGGGCGTCGCCTCAATCATCGTCGTGTCCGCGCTCGGCGGACGTTCATACACCATGAACACGCCTCTCTTCGTTTTCAGGCTGTTCTCATAGCATTTCCTTGCCTCCTCCTGGTCTGACCTGATGACTATCACCTGGCCATTGAGGTCCGGCAGCTTCATCTTCATGTGACGTGTGGAGGACACCGCGTTCAGACAGTTTAACGCCGGTCTGCCCAGCAAAATATTGTAGGCGGAGTTGGCGTTCACGACAAGGTACCGGATGCTTTCGGTACGGGAGGCTTCTCCGTCTGTGAACGTAGTCCTCAACTCCAGGTACCCCCAGACTTCCACCTGGTTATCCCCGAACCCATACAGGCACCAGTATAGGGACTCAACAGATCGGGGGACAGCCGTAACTTATTAAAGGTCGACAAAAACATGACATCTGCCGAACTTCCTTGGTCTACAAGCACTCTGTGCACCTTCCTTCCGGCTGTGACGACTGAGATGACAACGGGGTCGTTGTCATGGGGTACCACATCTCGGAGGTCTCTTCTTGTGAACACGAGATCCGACTCCCATGGCTCCCCCGAGAGCCTCTCTTCGATTGAATTTACCCCTCTCGCGTATTTCTTCCGCTGGGAGGCGGTGGGTCCCCCGCCGGAAAAACCTCCAGCAACGGTGTGGACCTCGCCAAGCACAGGCATCTCGTGTGCTGGTTCTTCCGCCGGCGGCGGCAAGGTGGCGGTCGTCGTGGGCTCTGCGACATAGTCCTTCAAAAACCCAGTTCTCACCAGCTCATCCAGCTGGTAGCCCAACGACAGGCAGTTGTCAATGTGGTGCCCGAAATCCTCATGGAATTCGCACCAAGAGTCTTTACGAGGCCCCAACACCTTGTCGGTCTTTGCAGGTCGCCTCAGCCTCTCAGCTATGTTAGGCACGGCGATCAAATCCTTCAACTCAACCACGAAGTTGTACCTCGCCGGTCTCGCTCTTTCTCTGGCCGGGCGATCGCCTCCTGCTGGACCCCGGGGCTGGGGCTTTCTGGCCTCGTAGGGGCGTCTCGCCTCTGGCTTCTTTCTTCCCGTCGTGGTTGTTGGGTTTAATAGTGCCAAAGTTCAAGAGGGGGGGTGAATTGACCTTTTAAAACTTTCTCGCAAAAACAGTGTTTAACACAGTTTTACAGAAAATAAATCGATTTATATGAAAATGAACAGATTTATTTCAGCACTGTTTTTTGTTTGAAAAGCTTTTAATACAGCAAGGTTAATCACAAGATCATGCAGATAGATTTTCCAGATGCACACACACAGATATCAGAATGAAAAACAGTGAAACACAAAACAACAAACTTTAATTTCAAGCAAATGATTAAGGTTCAATTGATAGCATGCTAATTAATTGAGTGACCTTTGCAAACAACCTGTTCCAGTGGCTTTTAACAAACTATGAGTGTTCTTCTTGATGTCAAGCAATTTTCCAGAAATTAAGAACAATGAATCACAGAACAGCAAGCTTCAACTTTCAGCAATTGTTTAAGGTTCAATTAATAGCTTTAACAGTTTCTTGAGCAGCCTATCACAGTCAATGTGTTCCAATGGCTTTTAGCAGATTATATATGTTCTTATCAGATTCAAACAGCTTTTTCAGAAATCAAGAACAGTATGCACAGTGTCCAGAAAGAACAGATTTATTTTCAATTGAACAGATTTATTTCTTTGCTGTTTTATCAATTATGCAGAAACGAAATTGCAGATAGTGAGAGAGAATGAACACAAGCAGTTATACTGGTTCACTCAACCTGAGCTACATCCAGTCTTCACCAACAACAGGTGGAAATCACTAAAACACAGTACAACCAAGTACACTTCCCACTGTTCTTGAAACCTACAAGAACTTAGGTACTCTTGCTGAAAAAACCTATTTCAGCTCACACACACACACTCTCCAAGAACACCTATCAAGAAGAGTGTTCAACCAAACTATTACAAGGAATAAAAAGTGAAACGACTACACCTGATTGAGGTTACAAAGATCTGCCTTAAACCAGTAGGCAAGATTGCTAGAACAGTAGCTGCACCTCACACCAAGCTTTTGGAACCAAACCAAGAACAAGCACTTTGTGATTTTCGAAATCTTTGAAGAACAAATGCTAATCCTTTGTAAACTTTTGATTCTCTGCTGTAAAACTCGTTTTTGCAAATGTATGAATTGTTGAATTGATGATAAACTCAGAAAACAAGTTTGCATTTTATAGAGAACCAACTTATAACAGATATTTGAAAAACAGTTAAAGCTGTTATAAAAATGAACAGATTGAAAATAAAATGAACTGATTTATTTTCAAAAAGCAGTTAGAGAATCTGTTAAGTGAGGAGACTTAGTCAACCGTTCTGGTGCAGAGATAAAACTGAAAACGTTTAAGCTTGACATGGCACCAGAGACAAAAAGAATCTATTCATTTACAGATGAACAGATTTATTTTTCAAAACGAAAACAGAGAAAGTTTAACCATTTAAAACTCAGTCGTTTTGAAAGATAGAAGACTTAGTCAAAATACCTGATGCACAAAATCTAATTTTCACAAGACAAAGCCAAGGCATCAGTGTAAAAAATGAATCTGTTTATTTAGAAAAGAACAGATTTATTTTTATGCAGTAAACGTGTTTTTTGTAAAACATGTGAAAAACAGTTTAAGAAAACTTATGCTTGTTCTTATCACCTGGCCAGTGGTTATGAGGTGAGTTACTCAGCAAAAAGCCCACTCTTAGACAACCTCTAAGAACTACCTAAGACATGCTTAAAGCAAAGCAAAATACAAATGAAATGTACAAATAAGTCTTCATCAAACACTACATATAAGCCTTCATCAAACACAATCTTGAAGGGGTAGCAACCATCTTCAACAATCTCCCCATGTTTGATGGAGACAAATCCCCATAGCTAACCTCATAGCTTTGTTGTTTTAAGCACTTGTACTGCACCAGATTTTAAACCAGAATTGCACCTGCACTGCACCAGATTTTAAACCAGAAAAAAACAGCAGTATTGCATAACATAAGACATGGTTTTAAGGTGCAGAATTAACTCCCTGTTTCAGCTAGCTTCACCTAGCATGGTGAGCTATTTTTCTCCCCCTTTGGATTCATCAAACATCATATAAGCATAGGGAATAAAGGGATATAAAGCAGAAACCATAATCACAATAGTTCAGAAACAGAAAACCAAATTGTTCAACATTACAGAAACTTGAAAACTGATAAAGAAAGCATTAAAAACAGACAACTATTGATCCTTGTAGTAAAGCTCTGCAAGTTGTGCCTGAACCCCTTCAATCTGATTATCAAGGTGTTGGAACCTTGCATGAGTAGTCTCAAAGTGTGCCCTTTGTTCTGCAGACATGACATCAAGACGGTACAGCACTTGCCTCTCAAACATAGACATTGGTTCTCCACGGTATTCTGGACTTTGATAGGCAACTATGGCATTTGCAGCAACTTCCTCATGTTCAGATTGGGTAGCAGGTGAGTCATCATCCATAGGAACAGCTTCATCCTCACCCTCATGTTCTGCTTGAGGGTCCTTCTCCTTGAGAACCACCCACTTGTCTTCAATTTTGTGAAAACCCATTTTGGTGAGAGTTGAAGTATCAATCTCACTTACAGCTTTGATAGGGTCATTTCTCTCATTTGTAACATCAACACCAAAGTAATCAATTAATTTGGAAACAAGAATAGCATAGGGAAATCGGTAATTAGCCAACCTTTTTGACTTGAGCATGTGTTCATTGACAATGAACACCCAGTTTACCTTAATCTGGTTCATGATGCAATATAGGAGAATGAGATCCTCTTCATGTAAGACAGCATGGTTTGTCCCTCTTGGAATCAGTTGCCATGCTATGATGTATGCAACTAGACGTGGAGTGAGGTTCAAATGCCCAGCATGAAACCTGTTTATACTCTCTGTAGGATTCCTCATGCAACTCTTATAATATTGCAGCTTGTTGAATTCTGAAATTCCACTGGTATTTCCTTTGCCTACTTTCAATCCAGCATATTTTATTCCAGCCACAGAGTTCCACACCTCACTTGTGATCTTCATCTTAATTCCTTTCACATAAGAGACAACATTCTTCCCATCCAATGTGAGGTTAGTATAAAACACCTTAACCAAGTCAGGATAAACATTACCCGTTAATTCCAGCATCTTTTTCAGTTTCTGGTGCTTCAACACAGCCCTTGTTTCTACCAATTTTTCAGATTTCAGCCAGTTGAAATCCAGCACCTTGGGTATGTTGATCTGCTTCCTGCTTGTCTCGTGAATGTAGGTGTTGATGCCTTCTTCATTTCCAGCGAACCAACCTTCTAACACACCTTGAGAGGTGGTTTGCTTCCCCTTATTTTTCTGTTTCTTGGAAGAAGAAGCCATGGTTGAACCTGAATTCTTTTCTGGATACCACAAGCCAACTTCTTTAGTTCCTTGCAAATACTTCAAAATCCTTTTGACAGCTGATTGGTTTACACTTGTCCATTTCAAATTTCTTCAGCAGATCCTTGCAATACTTAGCTGGACTTAAGAAAATGCCATCCTTGAGTTGTTTGACCTGCAAGCCTAGAAAATAGTTCAACTCACCCATCATTGACATTTCAAACTCACTCTTCATGACTTTCACGAAAGCTTCACACAATTCTCCATTGTTTGATCCAAAAATGATGTCATCCACATATACTTGGACTAGAATTGAGTCATCTCCTTTCTTCTTAATGAACAAGGTCTTATCTGATGTGCCTCTGTCATAGCCTTGTGAGGTGAGAAAATCACTTAGCCTCTCATACCATTGCCTAGGAGCTTGCTTGAGTCCATAGAGAGCCTTTTGGAGTTTGAACACATATTCTGGATGTTGATGGTCTTCAAAACCTGGTGGTTGTGAGACAAATACCTCTTCATTTATATAGCCATTTAGAAAGGCACTTTTCACATCCATTTGAAATAGCTTGAATCCTTTGATGCAGGAGAAGGCAAGCAGCAGTCTAACAGCTTCTAACCGAGCCACTGGTGCAAATGTCTCATCATAGTCTATTCCTTCTTCTTGATTGTACCCTTTAGCTACAAGCCTAGCCTTGTTTCTGGTGATCACTCCATGCTCATCCATCTTGTTTCTAAATACCCATTTTGTTCCAATTACATTCATCTCAGGTATTCTAGGAACAAGAGTCCAGACCTCATTAAGAGCAAACTGATTTAGTTCCTCTTGCATAGCTAAAATCCAGTTGCTATCCTTGAGAGCTTCTTTCAAATTCTTGGGTTCAACTTGAGATACAAAGGCCATTGCTTCACAGAAATTGTTCAAGGATTTTCTAGTTGACACTCATTTCTCAATGTTTCCAATGACATTATCAAGTGTTAAATCTCTTGGGGTTTTCCACTCTTTTGGCAAACCTGCAGCTGCAGTAGATTCTTGTATAGCATGTGTATCAGCAGTATCAAAATGAATCGATTCATTTTGATTTAAAACAGATTTAAATTCATTACTGTTAGGTTCATCAGCAGCCGTTTTAGATACACTATGATCAGTTTCATCAAAAACAACATGCATTGATTCTTCTACAATGAGCAACCTTTTATTGAAGACTCTATATGCATGACCATTCAAAGCATAACCAATGTGCACACCTTCATCAGATTTAGCATCAAACTTACCAAGATTTTCTTTGCCATTACTCAGTACAAAACATTTACACCCAAATACTCTAAGGTGACTTACACTAGGTTTTCTGCCCTTATACAATTCATATGGGGTTTTCTTAAGAATTGGTCTTATTAAGGTCCTATTTAAGACATAACCTGCAGTATAAACAACATCAGCCCAAAAATACTTAGGAAGCTTAGATTCATTTAACATAGTTCTAGCTAGTTCCTCTAGTGATCTATTTTTCCTTTCAACTACACCATTTTGTTGGGGTGTCCTAGGGGCTGAAAAGGTATGAGCTATCCCATGCTTCTCACAGAACCTCTCAAACTTAGCATTTTGAAACTCTCCCCCATGATCACTTCGAATTGATTTAATGCAGCAACCATTTTCATTTTGCAGAATTTTTGCTAATTTCTTAAAGGCAGAATAAGCATCATGTTTATGTGCAAGAAATAGAGTCCATGTAAATCTAGAGTAATCATCCACAACAACTAAAGCATACAAATTTCCAGCCAAACTAGCAACTCTAGATGGACCAAATAAGTCCATATGTAACACATCCAATGGATTTTTTGTAGAGACAATATCCTTTAACTTGAAAGAGGATTTGATTTGTTTACCTTTCACACAAGCATCACAAAGCCTGTTGTCCTGAAATTTAATGTTAGGCAAACCAGAAACTAAATCTTTAGATTTCAATTTATTCAAGTGATTTGTGTGTATGTGAGCTAATCTCCTGTCCCACAACCAAGACTCATCACTTCTGGACAGCAAACACTCATTTGAAGAGTTAGTTTCCATGATATTCAACAGATAAATGTTATTCACTCTCTTACCAGTAAACAGTACCTTACTAGATGAATTACTTGAGATTGTGCAGCCATTTGACTCAAAATTCACTTTGTATCCTTTGTCACAAAGCTGACTTATGCTGAGAAGACTATGCTTAAGTCCTTCTACATACAGCACATTCTCAATGGTTGTTGAGCTCCCTGTTCCAACAGTTCCTCTGCCCAAAATTCTCCCTCGGTTATTATCACCATAGGTTACATGTCCTTCTGCTTTGAGCTTTAAGCTGGTGAACTTTGTAAGATCTCCAGTCATATGCTTGGAACAGCCACTGTCCAAGTACCACTGGTTTTTCTTGCTTCCAATCTGCAAAACAGAATAAAAAATATACAAATGGTACCCTTTTCAGTATAGGGTCCAGCACAGATTAAAACCTTCTCTTTGGTAGCCATTTTGCTAAGTTCTTAGGAACAAGATGCTTTCTAGCAATGCAAGACCTAGATGTATGACCAGATTTCATGCAGTAAAAACAGGTTACATGAGATGCCTTTTTGCCACTGTTAAAAGCTGAAAAAACTGATTTTGCTGGAACAAAAAAACTTGAAAGCTTTTTGACATTGGTTGTATTTCCAGGGATATAACCAAGTCCATTCTTATTGAAAACAGCATTCTGTGATCCAAGGAGAGACTCAAGGTTTTCTCTTCCCTTGGTGAAATTGGAAAGGGTTTTCAGCAAATATTCCACTTGTTTTTCCAATTTTTTGCAGTTTTCACAGTTTTTAATAGAAGCATGCAAGCAAGTCAGTTCAAGGCTTACCAAATCTGTTTTGGCCTTATGCAATTCTTCCTCAAGTGTTTTTACTTTAGGTGCAAGCACATTATTTACCTTTTGCAGCTTATTACATATTACAGCTAGCCTATTGGCTTCATCATGTGTTTCCTTGAAGGCGGCAAGCAAATCATCATAGTTATCAGAATCAGCAGAAAAATTACTTACTGATTCAGAGCTTGACTCCTCATCCTTCATCATGAAACACAAATTGTTCTCCTCATCTTCTGTTGAAGAGCTGCTAGTTGAGGATACTTCATTTTCCTCCCATGAGATGTAGGCTCTTCTTCCCTTGTTCCTTTCAAATTTCTTGCTGGCAGATTTGTCCCTTGTTTGATTGTCTGGACAATCTGTTTTGATATGCCCTGTTTTGCCACATCCAAAGCAAGTATATTTAGAGGAATTTGAATCATTGGGTTTAGGATACCTTCTTTTCTGCTGGTTCCTATTTTTGCTTTTCTTCCTCAGGAATTTGCTGAATCTTTTTGTAAGAAGGCTGATTGTATCATCATCTTCAGCATCTTCTTTTTCTTCCTTGATCTCATCCAATTCAGTTGCTTTTAGTGCAAGACCTTTGGGTTTTCTCTCTGTTGTTTCCTGCTCTTTAAGTCTTTTAAGCTCTAGCTCATGCTCCATCAGCTTTCCAAACAGTGCAGCAGTTCCCAATTTTGACAGATCACGGCTTTCAGAGATAGCTGTCACCTTTGGTTGCCAGCTTCTGTCGAGGCACTTCAATATCTTTATGTTGAGCTCCTCTCTGTCAAATTCTTTTCCCAAGCCAGTGAGGTGATTCACAATATGGGTGAATCTTTTCTGCACATCAGCAATGCTCTCTTCGGGTTGCATTCTGAACAGCTCATATTCTTGAATGAGTGCATGTTTCCTTGACCTTTTCACATCTTCAGTCCCCTCATGAGTCACTTCTAAGACTTCCCACATCTCCTTAGCTGACTTACATTGAGATATCCTGAAGAACTCGTCCATTGTCAATGCAGAGGTTATGATGTTCTTGGCCACAAGATCATGTTGAGCCTTCCTCCTTTCAGTCTCATTCCATTCTGATCTTGGCTTTTCCACTTGTTCATCCTTGACAATCTGCATTGGCACATAAGGTCCATTGACCACAACTTCCCAAATTAATGCATCAATGGATTCCATAAAAATTCTCATTCTAACTTTCCAAAATGCATAATTCATTCCATTGAACATAGGTGGTCTATTTACAGCAGAACCCTCAGCAAAAAGCACATTAAACTCAGACATTTTTACAAACAAACTTGATTAAACTACAAGTCCTAGCTCTTGATACCAATTGTTGGGTTTAATAATGCCAAAGTTCAAGAGGGGGGGTGAATTGACCTTTTAAAACTTTCTCGCAGAAACAGTGTTTAACACAGTTTTACAGAAAATAAATCGATTTATATGAAAATGAACAGATTTATTTCAGCACTGTTTTTTGTTTGAAAAGCTTTTAATACAGCAAGGTTAATCACAAGATCATGCAGATAGATTTTCCAGATGCACACACACAGATATCAGAATGAAAAACAGTGAAACACAAAACAACAAACTTTAATTTCAAGCAAATGATTAAGGTTCAATTGATAGCATGCTAATTAATTGAGTGACCTTTGCAAACAACCTGTTCCAGTGGCTTTTAACAAACTATGAGTGTTCTTCTTGATGTCAAGCAATTTTCCAGAAATTAAGAACAATGAATCACAGAACAGCAAGCTTCAACTTTCAGCAATTGTTTAAGGTTCAATTAATAGCTTTAACAGTTTCTTGAGCAGCCTATCACAGTCAATGTGTTCCAATGGCTTTTAGCAGATTATATATGTTCTTATCAGATTCAAACAGCTTTTTCAGAAATCAAGAACAGTATGCACAGTGTCCAGAAAGAACAAATTTATTTTCAATTGAACAGATTTATTTCTTTGCTGTTTTATCAATTATGCATAAACGAAATTGCAGATAGTGAGAGAGAATGAACACAAGCAGTTATACTGGTTCACTCAACCTGAGCTACATCCAGTCTTCACCAACAACAGGTGGAAATCACTAAAACACAGTACAACCAAGTACACTTCCCACTGTTCTTGAAACCTACAAGAACTTAGGTACTCTTGCTGAAAAAACCTATTTCAGCTCACACACACACACTCTCCAAGAACACCTATCAAGAAGAGTGTTCAACCAAACTATTACAAGGAATAAAAAGTGAAACGACTACACCTGATTGAGGTTACAAAGATCTGCCTTAAACCAGTAGGCAAGATTGCTAGAACAGTAGCTGCACCTCACACCAAGCTTTTGGAACCAAACCAAGAACAAGCACTTTGTGATTTTCGAAATCTTTGAAGAACAAATCCTAATCCTTTGTAAACTTTTGATTCTCTGCTGTAAAACTCGTTTTTGCAAATGTATGAATTGTTGAATTGATGATAAACTCAGAAAACAAGTTTGCATTTTATAGAGAACCAACTTATAACAGATATTTGAAAAACAGTTAAAGCTGTTATAAAAATGAACAGATTGAAAATAAAATGAACTGATTTATTTTCAAAATGCAGTTAGAGAATCTGTTAAGTGAGGAGACTTAGTCAACCGTTCTGGTGCAGAGATAAAACTGAAAACGTTTAAGCTTGACATGGCACCAGAGACAAAAAGAATCTATTCATTTACAGATGAACAGATTTATTTTTCAAAACGAAAACAGAGAAAGTTTAACCATTTAAAACTCAGTCGTTTTGAAAGATAGAAGACTTAGTCAAAATACCTGATGCACAAAATCTAATTTTCACAAGACAAAGCCAAGGCATCAGTGTAAAAAATGAATCTGTTTATTTAGAAAAGAACAAATTTATTTTTATGCAGTAAACGTGTTTTTTGGAAAACATGTGAAAAACAGTTTAAGAAAACTTATGCTTGTTCTTATCACCTGGCCAGTGGTTATGAGGTGAGTTACTCAGCAAAAAGCCCACTCTTAGACAACCTCTAAGCACTACCTAAGACATGCTTAAAGCAAAGCAAAATACAAATGAAATGTACAAATAAGTCTTCATCAAACACTACATATAAGCCTTCATCAAACACAATCTTGAAGGGGCAGCAACCATCTTCAACAGTGGTCTCATTGACCCTGACGGGTTGAGCTCGCGCCGGTCCCCTCGGGCGTGAGGGCACGACGCTGGGGCGCTTCACACACACCTCCCGTTCAGAAGCAATATGTTCCACCGCCCTACGCCGTAGTTCAGCGAAAGTCCTAGGGCGGTTGCGGATGATGGATTCTCCAAAGGGACCGGGGCATACGCCTTTCACAAATGCGTACACGATCATAGGCTCCTCTGTCGTACCAACCTTCACGACCTGGGCCCCGAAGCGATTGATATACTCCTTCAGGGTCTCCCCTTGATACTGCTTCACATCGAATAGGTCGTAAGAGACCGGCGGCAGGGCCTTGTTTACTAAGTATTGTTCCCTGAACAACCGCGACAATTGGCGGAAAGATGTGATATGACCCTCTGGAAGGCTAATGAACCAGTCCATAACCATCCCGGTCAGGGTGCTCATGAAGAGCTTGCACTTGGCAGCGTCAGAACCGCCTACCAGGACCATCTGCGTGTGAAATGCAGCAAGGTGCGTCTCTGGGTCCTCCATCCCGGTGAAGATCACCTTGGGCCCCGCGAACGTGTTCGGGATCACTGCGTCTAGGATCTCCTGCGAGAAAGGAGTGGAAAACTCCCTTGGTGGGGAATGGTTCTCCATCTCGTCATGTCCAGGCCGCCTCCTATCATTTCTCAGGCCCTGGCGCAACTCCTCATTCACACGGTGGAGCTCTTCGTTCCGGTCATGCGAGGCGTCAAGATCTGCCTGTATGCGTTCCTGTTCCATTTTCGACTCCGCCATGTCCTGTTGCAGCCCCCTCATTATCTCCAGGACCTGTTGCATGGATAGTTCTACTGGGGCTGCGCGTGCTGTGCTTCGTCTGGTGGGGACCATTGTCACTCCAACCTCCTCCAACGTTACTGCGACTTCGTAGATTTTCTCGAACTTGGGATGGGACTGATGTTTTATATCGGCCCCACGGAGGCGCCCTAGCGGCCGTTTGCACTCCGACGCTCAAGTCAGCCAGCAAGAAACACCAAAATTGTTCACCTACGTCTCTGAGCACCGCGTATGGCACTCTGAAGGTGGTAAAAAATAATCTGTGTATTGTCTCCTTCAGGCAAAGATATTCCCCAGTCACTTGTACGTAACGAGCAAGCAACCAGAGAGTTCTCCTAAATTTGCCAAAAGTTCCAACCCCGTTTCCAACATTCCCCGCGCTATTTAAACCTCCCAAGCATTTAAAGCGCCTTAAAGCGCTTTTAATCACAAACGTAACGCACTCATTAAAGCGTTTAATTAGAAAACGTAGTGCATTTAAGACGTTGAAACGCTTGGGAGCCATCATAGTACCTGAACGCTCGAAACGGAAACTGTATTGAATGACTTTAATTACCTGGCACCTGACTAGAGGGTGTTTCTATTCTGACATGGCTGTCGTACACGTGGAGGGCCTCACGACGCCATGACCCCATCTGGGGGCGTTTCTGCCCACCTGGGGACGTTTCTGCGTGTGAGTCCTCCTGCTTGGGAGTGCTACTGCGCTAGGGGTGACTTTTTGGGTGCCAACTCATGCCCCCAATCATCTAGTCACCTACTCTGAGAGCGTATCTGCCTTCCTCTCGTACCCTGCACCCGGTTACCCTGGGCGTGACCTTCCTCTTGGGTCGTATCTGTCCCGAAGGCGTCTCTGGGGCGGCAGGGGTACTTCACGAGTCAGGCTGCCCTACACTGATGCTTTCACTATGGCCTTGAAGCCACCTTTTCCTTCTCTTTATCGCTGCCCCGTGCTATCGAGACCTGAGGCCTTCCCACGGCGTCGCTCCCTCCATGGTCTTTCCTACCCATGGGTATCGGGGAACCACACTGTGATCGCCTTGCTTCAGCACTGTTTGATCTGGCGACGCCCTGGTTGGGCGACGCCTTCACCTAGGCAACGCCTTGCCTTGGCGACGCTTCCTCTTGGCGATGCTGACACTTGGCGTCTCTCCACCTAGGCGACGCCTTGCGTTGACTTTGACTCTCCAGCCGTTGACTTTGACCTTGACTTAGTCAACGCCCGGATACGGGACGGTACAACCGTATAAGCAACCCCCATATGGCCTCAGCTGGTCAGGGGACAGCTGTAACTTTTCGAAATTCGGCCAAAACATCACATCTGCCGAGCTTCCTTGATCGACCAACACCCGGTGAACCATCCTCCCCGCCGTAACAAGCGAGACCACAATGGGATCATTGTCATGTGGCACAACATTCCTAAGACCTTCTTTGGTGAACGTGATGTCCACGTCGGGCGAGTGATCCTCAAAAGCCTCCACTGACATCACGGACCTTGCATACTTCTTACGTTGAGAGGCAGTGGGCCCTCCTCCTGAGAAGCCAGAAATTGTGTGAACCTCCCCATGGACTGGCATCTCGTGTGCCTGGCCTTCCTCTGGCACCATCGTGGCCGCATTTGTAGTAGACCCTGCGAGATAGTCCTTTAAAAAGCCTGCGAGGGCACCTTCGTTTTGCTCCGTCTATGAGTACCTGAAAAGAAGTGAACAAAGGGGCGCCCTCACGGCCGTTTGCACTCCGACGATCAAGTCAGCTAGCGAGAAACATCAAAGGTGACGCACCTCCGTATCGGAACACCATAAACGAATGCTCTGAAGGTGGTCAGAAATAACTGAGTGACTAAAATTGTGTTGCCCTAATTGCCTTGTGCTCACAGTGGGTGCGCAGCGAAAACAACTAGGGTTTGTGCTCTGTGTAAAAACTGCCTGCGCAAATCCTAGTATTGACGTTTCTGGTTGCAGCCCTTTGAACGAAGTGGTTGATGGCAAAATAGTGCCCCTGGAGGCCCCTGAAGAATAGCCTTACTTCACGTTTCAACCAAATATTTGACTTGCATATAATTGCCTTTTGCTTAACTTGCCACTGTCATGAATCTTACCTGTAATTATAACTCTTGACTATGCTTAAATGCTATCTGCTTTATCTTTGCATACTTGTGTCTGCTTCTGCTTTCTTTGCTATATCGCGTGCGTTATCTTCGATACTCCCCTTCATCGTGTTCGACTTTAACTCTTTAGGTAGCACGTGATCTCCTCTCCTACTCTCCCTCTTTAAGTCGTGATGCGTACCCTTCCCTTGGTCTCTCCACCAAGAAACTTACTTGGCCTTCGTATCTGCGTGGAATCTTCCTCATGAAAGCATCGCCTGCCTCGTCACTGCCCAAAGGCAAGGAAGGATTTGGTCTCTACTAGGGCCCCTCAACATCGCTCAAAGGCGAGGGAGGACTATATCTGTTCCTCCCTGGTGCCTCAGCGTCACTCGAGGGCGAGGAGGACTTATCTCACCTGTGCTGGGTATCTACACTCAAGGAGGGACCTACTTTGGGTGTCCTCAGTGTGTCTGAATACTTTGGGAAAAAAGTCGCGCTCTGGTGCCCACGCCCATGGAGAGATCTAAACAATAGTACCGTATCGTCCATGGAGTGTCTGAAATACCAGGGCAACTCAGCCCTTATCTTTTTGCGTTTGGTGCCCACGACTAAGGAGAGGCCTGCTACCGCAACACCGTATCGTCCTCAGGGTGTCTGAAAACACCAAGGTGTAACATTCTAAAGATCAGACATTGGGGCTAGTTGTTCCTACCTGAGGAGGGGGCGTCCTGAAGGAATCCCTTGACCCCTGCTCAGGGACTAGGCACCCAGATTTTAGCTTGCATCTATCGTCTGATACCGGGGCCAGCTATTCATACCTGAGGAGGGGGCGTCCCGAAGGAATCCCTTAACCCCTGCTCAAGGACTAAGCGCCCGGGTTTTTAACTTATGTCTAGCATCTGACACCGGGGCCAGCTGTTCATACCTGAGGAGGGGGCGTCCCGAAGGAATCCCTTGACCTCTGCTCAGGGACTAGGCTTCCGGATGTTAATTTATACTAACATCTGGTACCGGGTCTAGTTGTTCATACTTGAGGAGGGGGCGTCCCAGAGGAATCCCTTAACCCCTGATCAAGGACTAGGCTCCCGAATTTTAACTTATACTGATATCTGGCACCGGGGTTAGTTGTTCATACTTGAGGAGGGGGCGTCCCGAAGGAATCCATTAACCCCTGATCAAGGACTAGGCTCCCGGATTTTAACTTATACTAGACATACCTGTTATCTTGCTCTGAACTCGACTTCTGCTCGATTATCTGGTGGCGACGCCTTGTGCTGGCGACGCCCTGTTATAGTGACACCTTATCTTGGCATCGCTATCTTGGCGACGCCTTGTCTTGGCGACGCCCTATCTTGGCGACGCTTTATCTTGGCAACGCCCTATCTTGGCATCGCCTCATCTTGGCGATGCCTCTTCTTGGCGACGCCTCATCTTGGCGACGACTGGTTTTGGCGACGACTCATCTTGCCGACGCCTTATCTTGGTGGCACCTCAAGTTTTCGTCTTTGTTTCTTTAACCTTTGATCTTACATCCGAATGAGAGAAAAACTAGAGCAAAAATATCTTAAACTTCTCTTTTCTTTATTCGGGTGACCTCATTAAAAAACCCCCGGGAGGGAAAAAGAGTGTCCCCTTTTAAAACTTCAACTAGAATAACATCAACTGAAATAAAACTTTAAATTCGCCGCATTCCAGCTACGTGGGATGGGGGCCCCTTCTAAAGTCTCTAGCTTATACGCACCATTCCCTTTGGCCTTGGTTATCCTAAACGGTCCAGTCCACTTGGGAGACAACTCGTTTTCTAATTCGTAGGGGTAGGCCTTCCTCATGACCAGATCACCAACCTGGAACTGTCGCAGCTTCACCTTGGAACTGTACTGACGCTCCACTCTTCTCTTCACGGCCTCAGCCTTAATTTTCGCTTCTTCTCTAGCTTCATCTATCAGGTCCAGGTTCACCCTCCTTTCTTCGTTGGACTCTTCCGCCATGAATCCCAGGAAACAGGGTGAGCTCTCGTGGATCTCCACTGGGATCATGGCGTCCGATCCATATACTAAGCTGAAGGGCGTCTCCATGGTGGAGGATTGAGGCGTGGTGTGGTAAGCCCATACAATCCTTGGTACTTCATCTGCGGGCGAGGCCTTTCCATGTACTTCTTCCATCGGCGAGGCCTCGCCGTTTTTTCCTTCTGTATGTGCGTCTTCTATAGGCGTCACCCCTAAGGTGGCTTCGACTGGCGTGGACTCTGCGGGCGTCGCCTCTTCCAATGATTCCAATTCTGTAGGTGAATCTGAGACAGGTGGTCGCTTAATCACCATGACTACGCCTCTCTTTGTTTTTAAATTATTCTCATAGCACTTTCGGGCCTCTTCTTGGTCTGACTTGATGACTATCACCTTGCCGCTAAGATCTGGTAACTTCATCTTCATGTGGCGTGTGGAGGACACAACCTTTAATCTGTTCAAGGCGGGTCTGCCTAACAGAATGTTGTAAGCTGAGTTGGCGTTAACCACCAAGTATCGAATGCCCTCGGTGCGTGATTCCACTCCATCAGTGAACGTTGGCCTCAGTTCTAAATAGCCACGTACTTCTACTGGGTTATCTGCAAACCTATACAAGCACCCCGTATAGGGTCTCAATAGGTCAGGGGACAATTGTAGCTTGTTAAAGGTCGACCAAAACATGACTTCTGCAAAACTGCCTTGGTCGACGAGGACCCTATGTACCTTTCTTCCCGCCGTGACTACCGAAATGACCACCGGGTCATTGCCATGTGGGACAACATCCCGCAGGTTAGCTCTTGTGAAAACGAGGTCTGGGTCCCACGGGTCGTCCGGAAATTCTTCTGCAACCAAATTTACCGACCTTACGTATTTATTTCGTTGAGAGGCAGTGGGTCCTCCCCCGGAAAAGCCGCCAGAGATGGTGTGCACTTCTCCATGAGTTGGGACATCATGCGCTTGACCTTCCTCTGGCATTGCCGCGTCTGGGGTCACAGTGGATCCAGCGAGATAATCCTTCAAGAAACCATTCTTCACAAGCTCATCCAACTGATATCACAGCGCCAAGCAGTTGTTAATATGGTGCCCAAATGCCTCGTGAAATTCGCACCATGATTCCTTGTGAGGTCCCAGTATCTTGTCAGACTTCGCTGGTGGCCTCAACCTATCAGCTATATTGGGCACAACGATGAGGTCTTTGAGTTCCACTACAACGTTGTGCCTTAGTGGTCTGTTTCCCTCTCTCCTTCCTTCTGCCCGACCCCTAGGTTGGGTTCTCCTTGTCTCGTAGGTGCGCTTTCTGTCTGGGTTCCTTCTCTCTGTGGGCACCTTCGTATCTGTGCTCTTGATCGTGCAGGTGCGGCAGTTGTGCACTTCTCGTACGCCTCGCCCTCCGAGGCAATGAGTTCTACCGCTCGACGCCTTACTTCAACAAAGGTTTTGGGGCGGCTGTGGTTAAGCGATTTACTAAAAGATCCAGGACACCCCCCCTTCCTAAATGCGTACACGATCATGGGCTCGTCCGTGGTACCCACCTTCACCACCTGTGCCCCAAAGCGGCTTATGTACTCTTTCAGGGTTTCCCCTTTGTATTGCTTCACGTCGAAAAGGTTGTACGAAACTGGGGTTGGGGCCCTGTTGGCTAAATACTGCTCTCTGAATAGTCGTGAGAGCTGTGCGAAAGACGTGATGTGACCCTCTGGGAGGCTGATGAACCAATCCATAGCCATCCCTGTCAAAGTGCTCATAAAGAGCTTTCACCTTACGGCATCAGAAACGCCAACCAACATCATCTGTGTGTGGAACGCAGTGAGGTGCGCCTCAGGATCCTTCATCCTTGTGAAGGTTACCTTGGGCCCCGTGAACGTATTGGGGATCGTTGTCTCTAGGATCGCCTGTGAGAATGGTGTTGTGAATTCTCTAGGTGGGGAGGCAATCTCAAACTCGTCTACATCGCGTCATCCACGGCGTAACTCCTCGTTGGCACGGTGGAGCTCATCGTTTCTTGCCTGAGAAGCTGCGAGATCCGTCTGCATGCGCCCTTGCTCCGCTTTTGATGCTGCCATTGCTTCCTGCAGCCCTTGCATCATGCCCGCTAGTTGTTGCATGGTCATCTCTTCACTCCTAGAGTGCGCTGGTCTCATCTTCGTGACTTTCTGGAAACCTTCTTAACTTATCTGGGTTTTGAGAACTGGAACTGAAAAACTTGTGTAGTGGGACTGATGTTTTATATCGGCCCCACGGTAGGCGCCAAATGTTCTCGCCATTTGACCAGGGTCGTCTTTGCGCGTGGCTTGTCCTCACGAGCTGGGGCACCTTCGTTCTGCTCCGTCTGTGAATACCTGAAAAGAAGTGAACAAAGGGGCGCCCTCGCGGCCGTTTGCACTCCGACGATCAAGTCAGCTAGCGAGAAACACCAAAGGTGACACACCCTCTCAAGGTGGTCGAAAGCTATACTGAATAACTAAAACTGTGTTGCCCTAATTGCCTTGTGCTCACAGTGGGTGCGCAGCGAAAACAACTAGGGTTTGGGCTCTGTGTAAAAACTGCGAGAATTAGGTTAAAACTCGGATCCCTTTTCAAATGACCCAAGGCCCCTTTTTATATACCTTCTTCATTTAAAGCGCGTTGAAGCGCATTGAAAGCGTATAAAAATGTGCCTTGAAACATTTGATACGTAAACTAAGTTAACGCGTACCTTGACAAACTTTCTGATCCTGCCGGTTGACCTAGCGCGAGCGCGTTGCCTCGTCACGATCTTCCTCACCAGCTTGACACCACGTGCCCTCCAAGTCCACACCACAGATAGCCTCTCTGAGAACCTGACCCCAAGGTGGCGCCTCTGCGGCCGGTGGCGCTCCGACGCTCAAGTCAGTGACAAGAACACCCAAAAAACTGAGAGAAAATATGCTCTGTTGGACCGTACTAAAGGCACACAACCCTAGCACAATGAGCCGTAATGAAAAACGTACCTCTGCAAATTCGGTTAAGTTTACCTTTATAGCTAGGTTTCTTCTCTCTCCAGGCCGTTATGCTTTTGGACGCGTGGCTCGAATCCAACCCTGCACGTGTCACCATCTGGGCTGGGGTCGCAGGTTGTACCCAGCCCTACACGTGTCATCATCTGAGCCAGGATAACTCGAGCGTCATTTCTTTGTTGCTCCCAGCCCTACACGTGTCATCACCTGGGTTGGAGTAACTGATAGCATCCAATCCTACACGTGTCGTCATCTGGGTTGGGGCAACTTGAACGTCATTTCTTTGTAGTAACTAGTCGCACGGCTAAGTTCTCTACTCAAGGAGTAAACTAGCACGCGACATGCTCTAGAACACCACCTGACAAGGCGAGTATCGGGTGCAGCAAAGTGCACCATCTCTGTGATATCGCTTGTCGCTTGATGATCCCTCCTTACCGCAGTGCCATGCATGTTCTGGCTGAGGAAACCTTGCCTTTAACGAATGTCCACTCTGGGAATCTTATCGCTGATAGGCAAGTTGTCCCCTCAACCCAAACGCCCTTCACGCCCTACGTTGGCACAACAATTGTAGCGTTGGACTTACTCGCCGGATTTCTAGTGGCCTCAACTGAGTCTGTCGGGAAATCCGGCAACGTGCTTCCTGCGACGATGTTAAGCTACTTGGTCGCCAATCGCCCAACGTGTCGATGACAGATAACCCGGCGACAACCGACCATGTTCACTGCAGAACGCCAGTTCCATGAACCGGCGACTACGCCCACCTCTGAACCATCCATCTTTCTCTTGCCTATGTGTTCCGCTGAGCACGCCCCACCTAGTCTCGTGCATGACACGTCATCACACCCCGAGTCTTTACCCTGAAATAACTCGTATCATTGCCCCCTCATCTGGGGGTAGAGGTGCCTTTCGGGTCCTTCTCTACCTCCCTGAGTTTCAGAACAATGATTTGGGTGGTGGGGTGCCCTCTGCGAACCTCTCCTACCACCCTTTAACTTCTGACTTAACTGGTCTTACTAGGCCAATATTGGTGCCTCACTCAAGGGGAAAGAGTTCTTCTCCCACCCTCCTTTCCCATACTTGAGATCGTTAACACCCCTGGCTTTTCAGTTTCATAATGCCTGAACTCACTCGAGGGTGAGAAGGGCTTTTCCTGATGCCTCAACTTGCCCAGGGGCTACATCTCCTCCTCCCCGGATGCACTGAGGGCTTTCAACTTGCCTTAATTCGCTCACGCAAAGAGGTCTTTTAATCTGTTCTTGCCTGCGCTCGCCCGAGGCGAGGAGGACTTTTAAATCTCTTTCTCGCCTACACTCACTCAAGGCGAGGAGGACTTTTAAATCTCTTTCTCTCCTACACTCGCTCAAGGCGAGGAGGACTTTTAAATCTCTTTCTCGCCTGGTGGCGGTCGAAAAAGTTTTAATACTTGTGCCTCCGATCGCCGAGGGGCGGTGATGGAAACCAAGTAGAGGATGCTCAAGCCCATGAAGCCCAAGCCCAACGAATCACTAGGAGCATGGCAAGAGCTTTGGGACAAGAGTATCAAAAGATGGCTCTTCTTATTTCTTTTATAGAGTAGGGGTAAGAATGTAATAAATAGGTGTGAAATTAGTAAGGGATGCTACGGGGAGTGTAGATATGAGATAGGAGGTGCCAAACTAGGAAGGAAAGTCACACTTCCTTCATGCACTAGTTGGTGCCGAATTTGAGTGTCATTTAGGGGCACATTTGCATTTGATTAGCTTAGCATTTCAGCACCTTATAGGCTATAAATAAAGGTGCTTCCCTTGTACAAATTAGATTTGGAAATTAGAAGTAGAGAAACTATACTCAAGTTTAGAGAGAAATTGTGAGTCTTGTTGTCTTCTTCTTCCTTTGCCTTATCTTGTGTGCCAATGTTGAGCTTCAAGTGGCGGCAACCTTTCACTTATCTTGGAACAAGGCTCCAAGTGGCGTGAATGCAATTCCAAAGTCTCAAATCCAGCAAGCTTCACTCCATAAGTGTTCATTCTTTCATCTCTTGCAATTTCATTCGGTAGTTTCCAATGTTTAGTGTTCTTCATTCTTTTTCACCGATTAACTTTGTGTTTCGTAGCTTAGCTTTGAAATTCTGTTCGGTACAGTAGCTATTCCTTTCAATTTCTGTTCGGTTTTCATTTGTTGTTCTTCAATTCTTGTTGTTTGATTCCATTTGACAATATATGGACTTCCATATGAGCTTAGGTCGGTGCAAAGTCTTGGTGAGTTCTTGAATTAGAACATTGATCCAATTCTAAGTAAAGTGCCAATTCATGACCAACTCAAGTTGCTCCTAAGAATGTCAAAGAATCATGTATTCTTGTTATTACATTCACATCATGTGGTATCTAGAGTTTAGGTTTTGTGTTGCTTAATTTTTGAGTTGTGCTGCACTTTATTTTCAAGAGCTCTTTAATTCAAGTTGTTTACCATTCTGTTTTTAGGCTGTATTTTGAGTTTCCTTGCTGTTTTTCTTTTGTTACACCAAGTGTTTGTGAAAAGGATTATGGCACTCATTATTCATATGAGTTTGGCTGCTTTTTGGAAAGGCATTCTCCTTCCTTAAGCTGACCTTAAGCTTCCTTTCACTTGTTATATCTTGTGATATGTCTTTTAATTTTGTAATCATGTCAAGTTTTGTCTTAGTCATGTTTACAATTTACTGCAATTAATTGGCTCACTGGAAATTTGTGAAAATTTGGATTTACATTCTTCAGAGTGTTACAAAACCATAGCAAAAAAAGTACTCAAAAATTCCAAGTACACAAAAAATGATAAATAAAATACGAAAAGTGTACAATTCTGCCGAAAAAAATACGGTAATTGGGCAGCGATTTTGAAAAATTTATTTCTCTCAATTGGCTTACTGTTTTTACCTCATTCCAGTGCCATTATTGAGTTAAGACATTGAAGTTTCTGTGGTTAATTTTTCACATTCCAGTTCGCTTTCAATCATTCCAGTTAAATCTGTAAACATAGCACAGTTTGCATACAACATTTTTTTTCTTGTAGTTCTGTTTTTGTTTCTTAAATCTACTCTAGTACTTTTCTCTAGGACTCTTTTGGTGTGCCTTCTTTATTCATTGAGTTCCTTATTTTCTTGCTTGTCTTTCATTCATATTCTTTTCCAGTTTGTCATATATTGCTTTCTGTTTTGGTTTAGCTTTTCTTGCTTATACCTTTTCTTGCTTGTCTTTTTGTTCTTCTAAAGTTTTGTGGAGACTTGTTCTTAAGTGAGTGTGGTTTGCTTTGACAATTTTCATTTGAAGCTCCTCCATTCCACAAGAAAGGCTTAGTTGAGGACAGAATACTTTCTTGGAGTGGTTTGAGTACTTTCTTTGGCATTTTCTAGCAACCTATATCTCACTTTATTTTGCTAACAAGTTTCTTTAATTGTTTGTTTCTGTTTTTTGTACTTTTTGATCATGGCTCATTTTTCTAGTGGAGAATCCTCCAAACCTTGCTCACCTCAAAAGGCAGCTCTCTTTGAAGATTTAAAGAATGCTAGACAATCAAATGCTCAATATCTTGATGTGATAAGACAAATGGAGGCAAGGCTCCAAAGCTTGGAGTTAAGCCGTGAAGAAGTCCATCAAAACCGGGAGAGAAGACATCATCCTCCTCTTCGGCATTCTTCAAGGCATTCTCATTCTTCTCATGGATATTATGAAGACAATGCACGGCCAAGGCACAATCACCAAGAAGAGAGGCACCAACATGTGGCTGGCCCTTATTCCCCTAATGTAAAACTTCCTAGCTTTAGTGGTGAAAGTGATCCTAATGTGTACTTAGGGTGGGAAGCTAAGGTTGAGCAAATTTTTGATGTAAATGAGGTTAGAGATGAGCACAGGGTTAGATTAGCATCTTTAGAATTCTTAGACTATGCCATGCAATGGTGGCATCAATATCTCATGGACATTGACCTACACAAGAGACCGCCCGTGGTCTCTTGGAACGATTTGAAAGCTTGTTTACGCGCTAGATTCGTACCCCCACACTTTAGGAAAGACCTATTGTTGAAACTCCAACGGTTTCATCAAGGCACGCTAAGTGTGGATGATTACTTTAAACAACTAGACACGCTTTTAATTCGAGTTAATATGGATGAGAGTGAGGAAGCTAAGATAGCTAGGTTTGTGAGTGGCCTTCGAAGGGACATTCAAGACGTGGTAGAGTTGCAAGAATATTCTTCTTTGGAAAATGTGGTTCACCTTGCTAGTAAAATTGAAAATCAACTTGCAAGGAAAAATGCTTTCAAAAATTCTTCTAAGGATAACTACTACCACTCTTCTTGGAAAAATAAAAATAGTTCTTTTTCAAATATCCCTTCTAAGGACTCTACTTTCAAACCTAGAGATTCTAAGCCTTCCACTTCCACTTCTAGGCCCAAATCACCATCTAAAACGTCTAGTAAGAAGTGTTTTAAATGTTTAAGCTATGGACATATTGCTTTTAATTGCCCTTCTAAGCGAACTATGTATATGCATGATGGGGTAGATGGTAGTGAGCATGAGTCTGAATCTTCTAGACATTCCTCACCTTCTAGATCCCCAAGTGAGAGTGAGAGTGAGAGCCCACATGAGGGTGACCTATTAGTAATAAGACGCATGCTTGGACAAGTTTTAAAACCTTTTGATGAAACTCAAAGAGAAAATATTTTTCATTCAAGGTGTCTTATTAATGATAGGGTATGCTCTTTGATTGTGGATGCGGGGAGTTGTGCTAATATGGCAAGCACAAGAGTGGTAGACAAACTTGGATTGCCTACCATCTCTCATGCCAAGCCCTACAAGTTACAATGGTTAAGTGAGGTTGGTGAGCTAGTGGTGAACAAGCAAGTCTTGTGTGATGTTGTCCCAATGGAAGCTACTCATATTCTTTTAGGTAGGCCATGGCAATTTGATAGAAAAGTTTTTCATGATGGCTTTACCAACAAAATTTCTTTTAACTTCCATGGGCACAAAGTCATTCTTAAGTCTCTCTCTCCAAAGGAAGTGCATGAGGACCAAGTCAAAATGAGAGAAAAGAGAGAGAAAGAAAATGATAAAAAAAGTTCCAAGAGAAGCCTTCTCATGTCTACCCAACAAGTTAAAAAGGTAATAGTTACTCAAAAGCCTATTTTTTTAGCTATTCCTAGAACTATTGAATGTGAGTCGGCTAAGGATAGTCCCACATGTTTGGACAATTTGGTAAAGGAATATGAAGATGTGTTTCAAGATCCTCTTAAAGGCTTACCAGCTCTAAGAGGGATTGAACACCAAATAGACTTCATGCCCGGGGTTTCTTTACCAAATCGCCCTGCATATAGGACCAATCCCCAAGAGGCCAAAGAAATTCAACAACAAGTTGAGGAACTATTAGCTAAGGGGTGGGTACAAGATAGCATGAGTCCATGTGCTATGCCTGTCATACTTGTTCCAAAAAAGGATGGGACATGGAGGATGTGTACGGATTGTCGCTCTATAAATAACATTACCATCAAATATAGGCATCCCATTCCTAGGTTATATGACTTGTTGGATGAATTACATGGGTCTAAAATATTTTCCAAAATTGATCTTAAGAGTGGTTACAATCAAATTCGAATTAAACATGGTGATGAATGGAAAACCGTTTTTAAGACCAAATTTGGTCTATATGAGTGGTTGGTCATGCCTTTTGGCTTGACTAATGCTCCTAGTACCTTCATGCGACTCATGCATCATGTATTAAGAGCATTCATTGGCAAGTTTGTTGTGGTTTACTTTGATGATATTCTTATATATAGCTTGTCTTTAGAAGATCATGAGTCACATGTTAGAGAAGTATTAGAAACTCTTAGGA
This sequence comes from Phaseolus vulgaris, assembly GCF_000499845.2. Classification (NCBI taxonomy): domain Eukaryota; kingdom Viridiplantae; phylum Streptophyta; class Magnoliopsida; order Fabales; family Fabaceae; genus Phaseolus; species Phaseolus vulgaris. Next base: position 21,635,921 of record NC_023750.2, read on the forward strand.
AGGAGAAATTATATGCTAATCATGCTAAATGTTTCTTTGCATTAGATCATATAGACTTCCTAGGGTTTGTGGTAAGTCATAAAGGGGTGCATGTAGATCAAACAAAAGTTGCAGCAATTCAACATTGGCCTACACCCACCAATGTTAATGAAGTACGAAGTTTTCATGGACTTGCTAGTTTTTATAGGCGGTTTGTGAAAGACTTTAGTACAATTGCCGCACCTTTAAATACCATAGTAAAGAAGGATGTGGTTTTTAAGTGGGGACAAGAGCAAGAAAACACTTTTCAAACTTTGAAGGATAAATTAACTAAAGCCCCCATTCTAGCCCTTCCTAACTTTGCTAAGACATTTGAAATAGAATGTGATGCCTCTAATATAGGCATTGGGGCCGTTCTCCTTCGAGAAGGACACCCCATAGCTTATTTTAGTGAGAAACTCAAAGGGAGTCATCTCAATTACTCCACTTATGATAAAAAAACTTTATGCTCTTGTTAGACCTTTGCAAAATTGGCAACACTATCTTTTTCCAAAGGAATTTGTGATCCATGGTGATCATGAGTCCCTTAAATATTTGGAAAGCCAAAGCAAGCTTAATAAGAGACATGCTAAGTGGGTGGAGTTTATTGAGCAATTTCCTTATGTAATCAAACATAAACAAGGTAAAATTAATGTGGTTGCCGATGCTCTTTCAAGAAGATATACCTTGTTAAATGTTTTGAATGTTCAATATTTAGGATTTGATCACATAATGGAACTTTATCATGATGACTTAGATTTCTCTCTAATCTATCAAGAGTGTTCCAAGGGAGGTCACAAAGACTTTTTCTTACATAATGGTTTTTGTACCGACCAGGTCATCAGGTGTGATGACGTGTCTCGCACGTGCTCGGGGTGGGGCGTGCTCAGTGGAACACGTAGGCTAGAAAATATGAGTGGTTCAGAGGTGGGCATAGTCGTTGATCGCTAAATTGGCGTTCTCCGATCTCTAGTGTGCGTAACCGGCGGTCACCAGAGTTACGTCACAGTCGCCGTATGAGAGTGCTAAGAGATCAGATGATCAGAGATCGCCGGAGAATGCTGGGAGATCGGGTGGTTTGCGCGCTGCCGCAAGGAGCACATCGCCGGGTCTCCCAATAAGCTTAGTCAAAGCTGTTGAAGGCTCAGAAGGGTAATTTCAAGCGTGTAAGTTCAGTAAGACGATTGTTGCACCAGCATGGGGCATGAGGCTGAGGGGGTTGGGGGGAACACCTTGCTCACCTGCGACAGGATTCCCAGAGTGGACATTCGTTGGTGGCAAGGTTTCCCCAGCCGGAACATGCATGGCGTAGCAATAAGGAGGGTGCCACTTGCGACGAGCGATATCACGTAAATGATGCACTGTGTTGCATCTGATACTCGCCTCGTCAGGAGGTGTTTCACAGCGTATGGCGTGCTGGGTTACTCCTTGAGTTGAGGACTTAGTTGTGGAGCTGATTACTACACAGAAATGACGTTCCCAATCCAGATGACGACACGTGTAGGGTTGGATGTCACCAGTTACTCCAACCTAGATGGTGACACGTGTAGGGTTGGGAGCTACAGAGAAATGACGCTCAAGTTGTCCTAGCTCAGATGACGACACGTGTAGGGTTGGGCGCTACCTGCTATCCCAGCCCAGATGGCGACACGTGCAGGGCTAGATGCGAGCCACGCGTCCAAAAGCATAACAGCCTGGAGAGAGAAGAAACCTAGCTATAAAGGTAACCTTAACAGAATTTGCAGAGGTACGTTTTTCATTACGGCTGATTCTGCTAGGGTTGGGTGCCTTTAGTACGGTCCTACAGAGCATATTTTTTCTTAGTTTTTTGGGTGTTCTTATCACTGACTTGAGTGTCGGAGCGCCACCGGCCACATAGGCGCCACTGTGTGTCTTTCAGGTTCTCAGAGAGGCTATCTGCTGTGTGGACTTGAAGGGCACGCGGTGACAAGCTGGTGAGGAAGACAGTGCGAGGCAACGCTCTTGCGCTAAGTCTACATACAGGATCATTTTTCTTTTCAAAGGAAAAAGACTTTGTGTTCCCCAAGGATCCATAAGACAATCTCTTGTTAGAGAGGCTCATGAGGGTGGGCTTATGGGACATTTTGGGGTAGCTAAGACTTTAGAAACATTGCATGAACATTTCTTTTCGCCTCACATGCGCAAATCCGTACATACCTTCTGTGATAAATGTATAGCATGTAGGAAGACTAAATCTAAGGTCCAACCCCATGGTTTATATACCCCTCTGCCTATCCCTACAATGCGTTGGGTTGATATTTCTATGGATTTTATCTTAGGATTGCCCAAGACATCGAAGGGTAAGGATTCCATCTTTGTGGTAGTGGACCGTTTTTCTAAAATGGCTCATTTTATTCCATGCCACAAAGTGGATGATGCATGACGTATTGCAAATCTCTTCTTCAAGGAAGTTGTTCGTTTACATGGACTTCCTAGAAGTATAGTATCCGATAGGGATTCTAAGTTCTTAAGTCACTTTTGGAGGACCTTATGGGGGAAACTTGGCACCAAACTTCTGTTTTCTACTACTTGCCACCCTCAAACTGATGGCCAAACTGAAGTGGTTAATAGAACTTTGGCTCAATTATTGCGATGCTTTATTTCCGGGAATCCAAGGGCTTGGGAGGATTTACTACCTCATGTTCAGTTTGCTTATAATAGGGTAGTAAATTCCACCACTAACCATTCTCCTTTTGAGTTTGTTTATGGGTTTAATCCCCTCACATCTCTAGATCTTCTTCCCATTCCTGTACTTGATGAGGTTCTATGCAAAGACAGTTTTGAAAAGGCTTCTTTTATTAAGGATTTTCATAACCGCATCAAGTTACAAATTGAGAAGAAAGTTGGTAAGTATGCTGACACTGCCAACCAAAGGAGAAAGGCATTAATCTTTGAGCCCGGCGATTGGGTTTGGCTTCATTTGAGAAAGGATAGATTTCCTTCTTTAAGGAAGTCCAAACTTATGCCTCGTGGTGATGGCCCTTTCCAAGTCATCAAGAGGATTAATGATAATGCCTATGAGTTAGATATGCCTACTACTTATCTTGGTAGTAATTCTTTCAATGTTACTGATCTCACTCCTTTTGATGCAGGTTTCCCAAATTCGTGGACGAATTCTCTCCAACCCGGGGAGTATGATGGAAACCAAGTAGAGGATGCTCAAGCCCATGAAGCCCAAGCCCAACAAGGGGCCCAAGCCCAATGAATCATTAGGAGCATGGCAAGAGCTTTGGGACAAGAGTATCAAAAGATGGCTCTTCTTATTTCTTTTATAGAGTACGGGTGCGGATGTAATAAATTGGTGTGAAATTAGTAAGGGATGCTAGGGGGAGTGTAGATATGAGATAGGAGGTGCCAAACTAGGAAGGAAAGTCACACTTCCTTCATGCACTAGTTGGTGCCGAATTTGAGTGTCATTTAGGGGCACATTTGCATTTGATTAGCTTAGCATTTCAGCACCTTATAGGCTATAAATAAAGGTGATGCCCTTGTACAAATCAGATTTGGAAATTATAAATAGAGAAACTATACTCAAGTTTAGAGAGAAATTGTGAGTCTTGTTGTCTTCTTCTTCCTTTGCCTTATCTTGTGTGCCAATGGTGAGCTTCAAGTGGCGGCAACCTTTCACTTATCTTGGAACAAGGCTCCAAGTGGCGTGAATGCAATTCCAAAGTCTCAAATCCAGCAAGCTTCACTCCATAAGTGTTCATTCTTTCATCTCTTGCAATTTCATTCGGTAGTTTCCAATGTTTAGTGTTCTTCATTCTTTTTCACCGATTAACTTTGTGTTTCGTAGCTTAGCTTTCAATTTCTGTTCGGTTTTCATTTGTTGTTCTTCAATTCTTGTTGTTTGATTCCATTTGACAATATATGGACTTCCATATGAGCTTAGGTCGGTGCAAAGTCTTGGTGAGTTCGTGAATTAGAACATTGATCCAATTCTAAGTAAAGTGCCAATTCATGACCAACTCAAGTTGCTCCTAAAAATGTTAAAGAATCATGTATTCTTGTTATTACATTCACATCAGGCGGTGAGGACTTAAAAGCTTAAACTTGCACCTACGTTTCGAGAGTTTTGTACTGGATGCATGCGATTTGGATTTTCCATTTTTAATCTTGCCCCACTAATTTTGAAAAACAAACAGCATGCAAACTTAATAACTGGGAAACTTTGATAAACTTCGAAACCTTCTTTATTGGGTGGCCTCATTATAAACCCTTCTCAGGGAAAAAGAGTGCCCCCTTGAAAAATTGCTTAAACTGATACATCTTAAACTGTTGGAGTTTATTGCTACTTACAATGCCTTAACTGTAGTAAAACTTGAGGTGGGTGGCGTTCCAAGTGCGAGGGATCGCCCCTCCCTCCAGCGTCTCCAAGCGGTAGACGTCGTTCCCGAGCGCTTCGGTTATTCTGAATGGACCTGTCCACTTGGGTGACAATTTGTTTTCCATCTCGTATTGGTGGGCCTTCCTCATCACCAGGCCGCCATCTCTGAACTGTCTCGACTTTATCTTGGAGTTGTATTTATGCTCGACCCTTCTCTTTATCTTGGCCTTCACCCGCGCTTCCTCCCTGACCTCGTCCAGCAAATCCAAGTTCATCCTCCTTTCTTCGTTCGAATCTGGGTGAGCTTTCCTGGATTTCAACCGGAATCATGGCATCGCATCCATACACTAAGCTAAACGGGGTTTCGTGGGTTCCCGATTGCTCAGTAGTATGATATGCCCACACTATGCGGGGAACCTCCTCAGCCCAGGACCCCTTGGCCTTTTCCAACCTCCTCTTCAATCCTCTCAGCAGAACCCGATTAGCGGACTCCACTTGCCCATTCGTTTGCGGGTGTTCCACGGAAGCAAAAACCTGTTGTGTCCCGATGTCTTCGCACAGCTTCTTCAACAGGTGGCTTGCGAACTGGGTCCCATTGTCTGATACTAGACGCTTGGGCATGCCAAAACGACACACAATATTCTTCCATACGAAACTCTGGATTTTGTGCGCGGTGATCTGGGCTACTGGTTCTGCTTCAATCCATTTCGTGAAGTATTCGATTGCCACAACCAAATACTTCATTTGTCTGATTGCCAACGGGAAAGGTCCCAGGATGTCGATTCCCCACGTGTGGAACGGCCAAGGGCTATAAATTGACTTTAACTCTTTTGGGGGCGCCTTGTGCCAGTCGGCGTGCTGCTGGCATTGCTTGCAACGCTGGGCATATCTCTTGCAATCTTCCCTCATCGTGGGCCAGTAATAGCCTGCACGGAGAGTCCTTGTCGCCAGCAACCGACCTCCAATGTGGCTCCTGCAAATTCCCTCATGGAGCTCAGCCATTATCCTCAGGCACTTCTCTCCATGTACACATACGAGAAGAGGGTGTGTAAATCCAAACCTGTAGAGCTTGCCGTCAATAAGGGTAAACTTGCTGAAGCTCTTCTTTATCTTTATGGCCTCTATTGAGTCAACTGGAAGCCCGCCATCCGCTAAATAGCGTTGGTATGGCGTTATCCACGTGTCTGGCTCGTGGACAGCGCAAACTTGCATCGATCCCACCTCTTCCGCTGGGCGCGCTCTAACCCTCGGCGTCCTCAAAGTTTCCTGCGTTAGGGATCTATGGCTTCTCGCCGTTCTTTCCGTCGATGTGCACACATGAAGAACCTGGTGGTCTGCCACGAATGCTCGAGGCGCTTTCAAGGTTTCTTGAATGACAGTCCTCTGTCTGCCCCCCTTGCCCGAACTGGCGAGCTTGGCTAGCAAGTCAGCTTGGGCATTCTGCTCTCTCGGCACGTGCACCACTTCAAATAAAGTGAAAGATCTCCTTAGCTCTTGCACGTACTCCAAGTAGGCTGCCATCTGCGGGTCCTTGGCTTGGAACTCGCCAGTCACTTGTCCAGTGACCAACAGCGAATTGCTCTTGGCCATCAGCACCTTCGCCCCCATTTCCTTTGCCAACAAGATTCCGGCGATCAAAGCCTCATACTCTGCTTGATTGTTGCTTGCTTTGAAAGCGAACCTCAGTGATTGCTCTATCAACACGCCGTTGGGTCCTTCCAAAATGACCCCAGCCCCGCTGCCCAGCTGGTTGGACGACCCATCAACCGAGAGTACCCAACGAAAGTCATCCTTGGCGTTCTGTGCTATTTCGGAGGACAACTCGACCACGAAATCAGCGAAGATTTGCCCCTTGATCGATCCCCGGGGTTCATATTTGATGTCGAATTCCGATAGCTCAACCGCCCACTTCACCATCCTTCCGGCCACATCTGGTTTCTTCAGAACCTTGTGGATTGGCAAATCAGTCATTACCAACACCGTAAAGCTCTGGAAGTAATGGCGCAGTCTTCTCGCCGAGAATACAACCGCTAACGCTGCCTTTTCTAGGGCCTGGTACCTCACCTCTGGGCCTTGCAACACTTTGCTAACAAAATAGATGGGCCTTTGGACCTTATCTTGATCCTGGACAAGCACTGTACTTATTGCCCTCTCAGTTATGGCGAAATACAGCCTGAGTGGCGTTGCGGCTTGGGGTTTGCATAGAACTGGTGGGCTCGCCAAATATTCTTTGAGCTTCACAAAGGCCTTCTCGCACTCCTTCGTCCAGGCAAACCTGTTGTTCCTCTTCAAGCACTGGAAGTATGGGTGGCCCTTCTCCCCACTGGCCGATACAAATCGAGACAAGGCGGCCATTCGCCCGGTGAGCTGCTGTACCTCCTTCACAGTGGCGAGGCTCCTCATCACCAAAATGGCGGCACACTTCTCGGGGTTAGCTTCGATTACCCTCTCCGACAGGAGTAACCCCAGAAATTTCCCTGCTTCTACACCAAAAACACACTTCTCAAGATTCAGTTTCAGCTTGTACCTGGCTATTGTGATGAACAACTCTTCCAAGTCGGCGACGTGCTTGTCTTTCTCCAGGGATGTCACAACCATGTCGTCGACGTATGCCTATACATTCCTTCCGAGCATAGGTGCAAGCACCTTGTCCATCAGCCTTTGGTACGTGGCCCCCGCATTCTTCAACCCGAAAGGCATTACCCTGTAGCAGTAGCAGGACCTTTCCGTCATGAAGGCGGTCTTCTCTTCGTCCATGGGGTGCATTTGGATTTGGTTGTACCCCGAGAAGGCGTCCAGAAAACTGAGCAGCTTGCACCCTGATGCACTGTCCACCAGGGCGTCTATGCTTGTCAAAGGATAAGAATCCTTTGGCAGGCCTTGTTCAGGTCTGTGAAGTCGACACACATCCGCCATTTTCCGCTACTCTTCTTGACCAGGACAACATTGGCGAGCCATTCTGGATATTGGATCTCCCTGATGTGGCCTGCTGTAAGGAGTTTTTGTGTCTCTTCTTTGATCGCCTGTCTTTTCTCCTCATTGAACTTTCTCCTTCTTTGGCGGACAGGCCTGACTTGGGGGTTCATTGCCAAGCGGTGGCACAAGAAATCGGGGTCGATCCCCGGCATGTCCGATGCAGCCCACGCAAACGCATCCAAGTGTCTACTTATTACCTTGGCGATTTGGTCTTGCGTCTCGCTATCCAAGGTTCTCCCCAGCTTAAACACCTTGCCGCTGATCTCCTTCTCAAGCCATTCCTCCACTGGTTGAGGTTTCCTCTCGCTAGCGATCAGCGCCCTTGCGATACCTGTTTCCCTAGCGGTCTCTGAGCAGTTTCTTTCTCCTTCCAACTGAACGGCGTTCTCGGATCTCGCCTCTATATCCTCCATCGGCATGTCACCCTCAGCGACCACCTCTAATGTCGTATCCGAAACTCGCCGGGTTTCCTGCGCCGGCTCTGCGCCAGGGGGAGGCGTTGCGGTTACGTGGCACACAGACCTCTTGTTCTTGAGGCTGTTTTCGTAACACTTCTTCGCCTCCTTTTGGCCAGAGCAAATAGTGATGATCAGACCCTCCATAGACGGCAGTTTGACCTTCATGTGCCTTGTCGAAGGCACAACTCCCGTTCTGTTGAGCGTTGGCCTTCCCAACAGTATGTTGTACGCTGACGGGGCGTTTACGACAAGATACCTGATCTTCTCCGTTAGTGAGGCCAAACCATCAGTGAAGGTCGTCCTTAACTCAATATACCCCCTCACCTCCACTTGATCTCCGGCGAAACCGTACAGGCAGCCCCCATATGGCCTCAGTTGATCGGGGGACAGTTGTAACTTTTCGAACGTCGGCCAAAACATTACATCTGCTGAGCTTCCTTGGTCGACCAGCACCCGGTGGACAGTCCTTCCCGCCGTTACAAGCGAGATCACAATAGGGTCGTTGTCGTGAGGCACAACGTCCCTAAGGTCCCCCTTGGTGAACGTGATGTCCACGTCGGGTGAGTGATCCTCAAAAATTTCCACTGACATTACTGACCTCGCGTACTTCTTGCGTTGCGACGCAGTGCACCCCCCGCCGGAGAATCCACCGGCTATGGTGTGGATCTCACCGTGAATGGGCACCTCGTGCTGCTGCCCTCCGGTTGGGATCCTGACGCTTGGCCCGCTTGCTTCTCCTGCAAGTAATCCTTCAAAAAACCACATTTGACCAGCTCGGCGAGCTGGTGTCCCAAAGCCAAACACGAGTTGATACAGTGGCCAAAACTCTTGTGGAACTCGCACCATGCGTCTGGTTTTGGTCCCAAAACCTTTTCCGTCGTTTTCTCAGGCACCTTGAGCCTGGCAGCAATGTTTGGGATGGCGATCAAATCGGCCAACCCCATTACAAACACATACCTTGGGGGGCGATTAGTCTCTCTGGGCCGCCCTGGCCCCTTGTTCTTATTTTTCTTAGAGTCGTAAGGATGGCGCGTCCTTTGGTCCCTCTTCCCCGCTGCCGCCTCCATTACCCTCTGCGGCTGGACCCTTGCTTGGGCGCGCGGTTTAGCTGGGGCCACGTTTCCCCTCTTCTCGGAGACTTCGCTCTCGGTGGCGATGTGAGCCACAGCACGTCGCCAGATTTCAGCAAACGTGGTGGGGTGACTCCTGATAAGCGACTCACTAAAGGGCCCAGGTAACACACCCTTTTTGAAGGCATGCACAAACATTTCTTCGTCTTTTCCTGGCAAACGGACTATCTGAGCTCCGAATCTGTTCAGGAAATCCCTCAAGGACTCCCCTTGGTACTGCCTTATATCAAACAGGTCGTAAGACACCAATGGTGGCGCCTTGTTCACTATATACTGCTCGACAAACATCTTGGAAAACTGTTGAAATGTGGTAATGTGGCCAGTAGGTATGCTGACAAACCAGTCCAACGCTGTTCCACTCAGAGTGCTCATGAACACCTTACAGTAAACCGCGTCTGAGCCCCCCGAGAGCATCATCTGAGTATGAAACGCCGTGAGGTGGGCTTCAGGGTCCTCCACCCCAGTGAAAGACGCTTTCACCGCCATAGTGTTAGCCGGGACCACCGAGTCCATGATCTCTTGGGAAAAAGGCATGGGAAAGCTGCGTGGTGGGAATGGGGGTGCAGATCTGTCTCCGACCGCGCGCTCCTCCCGCTCCTGAAGGGCTTTGCGTAGCTCTTCGTTGATCCTGTTGAGTTCTTCATTCCTAGCTTGCGAGGATACCAGCGCCTCATGCATCCTTTCCTATTCAGAACGCGATGCAGCCACGTTCTCCTGCAGCGTCCTTCTCATGTCCATCACTTGTGTCATGGACACAGCATCCTCGTCTGTTGACGGCGCGACTGAACTGGAGCGTGTTGTCCTCATCTTTTCTCAGCAAACTCAGCAACTCAAAGAAACTTCGAACAAACGATGAAAACTCCAGGAATCGACTGCGATAGCGAGCAGTCGAACAGAAAACACCAAAACAACAACAAACACGAACTATGGTTGGGAATCACCTTTTATACGGCCCCACGGTGGGCGCCAGATGATCCTGCCAGTTGACCTAGTGCGAGCGCGTTGCCTCGTCACGATCTTCCTCACCAGTTTGATACCACGTGCCCTCCAAGTCCACACCACAAATAGCCTCTCTGAGAACCTGAAACACACAAGGTGGCGCCTCTGCGGCCGGTGGCGCTCCGACGCTCAAGTCAGTGACAAGAACACCCAAAAAACTGAGAGAAAATATGCTCTGTTGGACCGTACTAAAGGCACACAACCCTAGTAGAATGAGCCATAATGAAAAACCTACCTCTGCAAATTCTATTAAGTTTACCTTTATAGCTAGGTTTCTTCTCTCTCCAGTGCGTTATGCTTTTGGACGCGTGGCTCGCATCCAACCCTGCACGTGTCACCATCTAGGCTGGGGTTGCATGTTGTACCCAGCCCTACACGTGTCATCATCTGAGCCAGGATAACTCGAGCGTCATTTCTTTGTTGCTCCCAGCCCTACACGTGTCATCACCTGGGTTGGAGTAACTGATAGCATCCAACCCTACCCGTGTCGTCATCTGGGTTGGGGCAACTTGAACGTCATTTCTGTGTAGTAACTAGTCGCGCGGCTAAGTTCTCTACTCAAGGAGTAAACTAGCACGCGACATGCTCTAGAACACCACCTGACAAGGCGAGTATCGGGTGCAGCAAAGTGCACCATCTCTGTGATATCGCTTGTCGCTTGAGATCCCTCCTTACCGCAGCGCCATGCATGTTCTGGCTGAGGAAACCTTGCCTTCAACGAATGTCCACTCTGGGAATCCTATCGCTGATAGGCAAGTTGTCCCCTCAACCCAAACGCCCTTCACGCCCTACGTTGGCACAACAATTGTAGCGTTAGACTTACTCGCCGGATTTCCAGTGGCCTCAACTGAGTCTGTCGGGAAATCCGGCGACGTGCTTCCTGCGGCGATGTTAAGCTACTTGGTCGCCAATCGCCCAACGTGTCGATGACAGATAACCCGACGACAACCGACCATGTTCACTGCAGAACGCCAGTTCCATGAACCGGCGACTACGCCCACCTCTGAACCATCCATCTTTCTCTTGCCTACGTGTTCCGCTGAGCACACCCCACCTAGTCTCGTGCAAGACACGTCATAACACCCGATGACCTGGTCGGTACACTTTCACTGAAATCTTTAATGAGCACGTGTGCATTGCCATGTGCCCTTCTAACTTGATCGTTATTCTGCGCAGAGGGTCCCATATCGCCGCAACCCAACTTAGGGTTATTCCATTGTGTGGGCCCTCCTTCCTTCGAAGTGCTTCTGGCACGTGGGTTGACTTTCTGGGTGCCAACTCATGCGTCCTAATCACTAGTCACTCGCCCTGGGGGTGTATCTACCTTTCTCTCGTACCACGCACGTGGTTCTCCCCTGGTCATGGCCCTCTCATGGGTCGTATCTGTACCAGGGTCTCCCAGCAGTGGCCTGGATACTTCACGAGTCAAGATATCCCCTACTGGTGCTAGAACTTATGGCCTTGAAGCCACCTTTCTCTTCTCCTTGCTACTGTTCTGGACTGTCGAGGCCCGAAGCCTCCTTGCGACGTCTTTGCTTGGCGATGCCTCTCTTGGGCGATGCCTTTCTTGGGCGATGCCTTTCTTGGGCGATGCCTTTCTTGGGCGATGCCTTTCTTGGGCGGTGACTCGAGCGGTCAATCTGTTGACTTTCTTCCTTGGGTCCCTTAAGGGGTCCCACATGTGTTGACGTTGATCTTTGGTCAACGCCCGGGGACAAGACGGTACAGAAACCACTGTGGAATTCCACTAAGCAATCAAACCTAGATCACTTACACCACAACCAAAGAAGTGACCTTGATCCCCTCAAGACACACACTCCTCTTGGTCAACACATCAACACTAAGAATGTTGATCTTGATCCCCTCAAGAACACACAACACTTCTCAGCAAACACACAAGGTTTCTTTCAACAGATACAAGGATTACACTTGTTTACAGAAGAAATCTGAAATCAATACAAGAGAAAATCCTAGCTCACACTCTTTGATCAATCTCAATCTCTAAGCAATCTGAACTCTTTCAAAAACTCAAAATCTGTGAAAAACTGAAATCTGTTTTTCTGTATATATTAAAGATGTTGTTTGTTATCAAATCTTAACAAACTATTAATTGCATTTAAAGATTGGTCAAAGCATTAAAAACTAGAGCGTAAACAGTTAGAAAATCATTTAATGCTCAGTCAAAGCACAAACCATTTTTCTATTATGGTACCAAAAGAAACAATCGGTTGTTTCCTCGAATCAATCGGTTGTTTTGGTTTTAACAGCTCAACCATTTGAAAAATAGTTTTCAACCTTTTCTAAAAACACCTAAGTATAAAACAATCGATTGTTTCGACAAAACAACAGGTTTTTTTCACTTAGCTTGAAAAACACTTTTCTTTTAAAAGGATTGAGAGTGCTTATTCTTTGGATTCAATCAAGAGTGGATTACACATTAAATCTACCCCAGATCCTATCTAAAGGACAACTCAACAACAGCAAGCACAACCAGCCTTCATCATCCTTCAAAGGGTTTGGATTCTTTAAAGCTTGAACACCACTTGGTTCAACAATCTCCCCCTATTTGATGAAGACAAATCCCTGATGCTTGTGTTATACCTGATTGAATCTGAAGCAGTTCCTGCAAGATACAGTTTTAAGCAAAGCATAGAACTTCTAATATTTGGTTAGCACAAAATCAAAGCAAAGCAAAAGAGAAATTCAGAGCATAAAATCAGAGCAAAAAACACAAGCAATATAAGAGCAAAAACCTATAAGGTTTCACCCATACAAACTGTTTTGCAGAAAATTAAAACTAAACACAGCATAAATCTCCCCCTATTTGTCTTCAAAAAATAGACAAAAAAGAAGAGATGAAAAAGATAATTGTTCTTAATACAACAGATTTAAAAAGCAGAAATAGAAAACAAGACAAACTTATAGAACAATAAAAAACAATCGGTTGTTTCGATACATCAACCGGTTGTTTTTCCTCTTCACTCATCATCAGCGTGTTGAAGATCAAAGATCTGGTTCTGAACTGCCTCAATCTGTTCATCTAAGGTCATGAACCGTGCATCCATGCTGTCAAACTTGTTATCAATCCTCTGGAAATTGCTAACACATAGATCATGGAGGTTCCTTTGGTTCTCCGCAAAGCTATCAAACCTATTGACCATGAGTCTCTCAAAAGAAGACATGGTTTGCATTCTTTCTTCTTGATTTCCAGCACCAGCACTTGGTCCAACATCTTGATGTGTTTCAGGTTGATCTTCATGTTGAAAATCCATATCATCAGCATGTTCACCTTCTTCAAGATCAGCAGCAGCACTTGATGAGGCACCAAGATCACCATTTTTGCTAATCCATTTGCCACCTACTTTGGTGAATCCCATTTTACTGAGAGATCCATTGTTCAACTCTTGAGTTGACTTGACCAACTCAGATGTTTCATCCTCTAGGTTCACTTCAAAATAGAGTAAAAATTTAGAAACCAAAACAGCATATGGATAGTGATAGTCACTTAACCTCATTGCCTTTTGCATGTGGATCCAATTTATTCTGATCTTCTTCATAATGCAGAAGATGTACACCAGGTCCTCCTCTGTAAGAATAGAATGATTGCTCCCCCTTGAGTTAGAATCCAAGTCACAATGAGGGTTAGCAACCTTTCATCAAGCCTTAAGCCACCAACCGAACAAGTCCTAACTTGAGCATTTTGGTTCTTCAAGCAGCTCTTATAGTATTGGACTTTGTTGAAATCCTCCACTACTCCAAGGTTCCCCTTGTTGATTCTGAGGCCAGAGTACTTAAGACCATCTACTGCAGTCCACACATAATATGTGATCTCCATATCTACACCTTTTACATGAGAAACAAGGTTATTTCCCTCAAACTTGAGATTTGTGTAGAAAACTCTTATCAAATCTGGGTAGATGTTCCTCTTCATCTCCAAGAATTTTCTGAGGGATTAATCTTTGAGGAGCCTTCTGGCATTGTCCAGCTTTTGGCTTTTCAGCCAATCAAAGAAAACAACCTTGGGGTTGTTTATCACTTTGGTGCTAGTCTCAAACCTATACCTCTCAATAAGATCATTATCACCAGAAAACCATCCTTCCAGCCTTCCTCCAGACCTTACTGCTCTGGATTTGACTCTTCTTGAGGTGGGAGGAGTTGAGTCCATGATTGGCAGAGAAGAAACAGAGAGAAACTCACACAAGAATTGCAAGATATGTTGCAATTCTCATAACACCTCTTGGCCTCCTTCTGGTCTGACTTGATGGTAATCACCTTTCCCGCCAAGTCAGGAAGCTTCATCTTCATGTGCCTCGTCGACGGCACCGCCTCCATCCTATTCAACGTAGGTCTGCCCAGCAACATGTTATAAGCGGAGGGGGCATTGACGACGAGATACCTCATGTTCTCCGTACGGGACACGGTACCATCCGTGAAGGTGTTCATCAGCTCTAAGTGCACACGCACCTCCACCTCGTCTCCCGCGAAACCGTACAGACAACCAGTGTAGGGCCTTAGCATGTCAGGAGAAAAATGCAACTTGTTGAAAGTCGTCCAGAACATTACGTCTGTCGAGCTTCCTTGATCCACCAGCACACGGTGCACCTTCCTCCTAGCGGTTACTATTAAGATTACCACCGGGTCGTTGTCATGGGGAACAACGTCTTGGAGGTCGGCCCTTGTGAAGACAAGGTCCACATCAAAAGCATCGTCAGCCCTTTGTGCTTCTACTAACATCACCGCCCGTGCATACCTTTTCCACTGAGAAGCGGTGTAGCCTCTTCTTGAAAAACCTCCCACAATGGTGTGAATCTCACCATGCACGGAGATTTCATGCCCCTGGCCACCCCTGTCACCGCCACGTCCTCCGCACCCTGCTTTTCCTGCAAGTAATCCCTCAGGAAACCGTTCTTCACCAACTCATCTAGCTGGTGCCCCAGTGCCAAACAGTAGCGTATGGGGTGGCCGAATGCTTGGTGGAACTCAGACCAGGCGTTCTTGTAGGGCCCGAGCTTCTTGTCAGTCTTGGGGGGTACCTTCGGCCTTTCCGCTATGTTGGGGATAGCGATGAGGTCCTTCACCTCTATCACGAAGTCGTGCCTTGGTGGCACGTTCTCCCTCTCACACCTCTTGGTTTGAAGCTTTCTTGGTTGATAGGGCTACTGCTTTGCGGAGATCTTCTTCTTTGTCGTTACCTCATGCACCCTTAGGGGTTGAGGTCGACCTGATGCACGCGGGCGCGTGGGAACCACACACGTGCGCTGCTCATTAACTTCCCCTTCCGCCGCAATATGAGCCACCGCATGGCACCTTATCTCAGCGAAAGTCTTAGGGCGGTTTCTGATAAGCGATTCACAGAAGGGCCCTGGCATAATGCCCTTTCTGAACGCGTGCACCATCATCGTTTCGTCCTTGGTGTTCAACTTCACCACCTGTGCTCAGAAACGGTGAAGGAACTCATTCAGGGACTCCCCCTGATATTGTCTTATGTCAAAGAGATCATAAGAGAAGGGTGGGGGCGCCCGATTCGTGATGTATTGTGCTCTGAACAGCTTGGTGAGTTGTGGGAACGACGTCACGTCGCCATCAGGGAGGCTGATGAACCAATCCATCGCTGTTCCCACCAGAGTGCTCATGAACGGCTTGCATTTCACCGCATCGGAGCCCCCAACATCATCTGCGTATGGAAAGCTGTGAGATGGGCCTCTGAGTCCTCCGTACCGTAGAAGGTAACTTTGGGCCCTACAAACATTGTTGGTATCACGGCATCCATGATCTCTTGCGAGAAGGGCATCGGGAACTCCCTGGGCGGCGGCGCAGGTTTTTGATCTTCCACTTCCCGTTCCCCTGCCTGATTGTGCAAGACCCTGTGCAACTCCTCGTTGGCTCTCTGCAATTCTTCGTTTCTCAACAGCGACGCAGCCAGATCAACCTGGATGCGTTCTTGATCAGCTCTCAACGCAGCCACTTTTTCTTAGAGGGCATGCATCATTTCCATAACCTGTTGCAGGGTGAGGCTTTCGCCCCCGTTTGGTGCAACAGATCCTTGCCTCGTATTTCTCATCTTCTCGATCTTTCTGGTTCTTGTTGGTGGGACAATGTTTTGTATCATGCCCCACGGTGGGCGCCAAATGTTCCCGCCGGTTGACCGAAAACGCCTTCGTGCGCCTACGACAATCTCACTAGAATCCCTGCGTTCACTCGTGTTTTCCTTCCGATTGAACACCTGAAACACAAAGACAAAGGGCGCCCTAGAGGCCGTTTGCACTTTGAAGCTCAAGTCAATCTTAGAGCTAGGAAACACCAAAACTGTTAAGCGTAAGGCTTTGTGTAACTGTGTGTGTTAAGCGGCGCAAATGAATAGCGTACCTTACTAAATTTGTTACTTTCCTTTATATAGCCTAGGGTTTCCACGGTTTCCATTACCCAAAATAGGCTTTTTGAGAGGGTGGGCCTCAGCGCTGCAGTTACCCACTCTAAGGATAACCTAGCGCGTGGGGTTCCCTAACTGGAGTGCAACCTCTGACGAGATGACCACCTGATGCCTCCTCGTGCACCTGATCTCTGGGGTCACCCGTCTTGGGAGCGCCCTAGCTGTTCACGTGCCATGCATGCTGCTCACCCCTGGAATGTGACCCTCAAAGGTCGTATCCTTTCCAGTGGCTCTATACTCATGTTACGCCTGAACGCGTCATCCACTCTACACGCATGGACTCTCGTGACCTAGGCTCCTCCCTTACTAATAATTGGTGTGTGGTCTGGGATCCACCTCTTGTGGCCTAGCTCTGCTGTTCGAGTCCCCGATGTCCGACCTCTCCACACTGTCTAGTGGCACGTCGGTACATCCTGGTGACCGATGTCTGACCATTCTTTGGTCCCTTGGCGCACGTGCCTCACGAGACACTGGCCTATGCTGCTCGTGGAACCCCGCTTACATGGCCCCAACATTACTGGTGGTCAACGACACCCGAGAACTGGTCGGTACAATATTGTTAACATTATTTCTTGTTTTTTTTTTATCAGCAATAAAATGAATTAAATTAACGGGGTACTTCAGGGGTACCCCAACCCGTATACAACTACCATATAAATACTTCTCTAAAGGCCGAAAAAGGAGCAATCAGAAAGTTGCTTAGCCTGCCTAAACACACCCAAAGAACAAGAGCCCTCCGTAGCAACTATTGGGCACCAAAACCAGCAACCTAGTAGCTTACCAACAGCGAAACACCGAAGAGAGCATCATGCATTACAGTGCCACCAACCAGACAAAAAAAGGATCAGAAACCAGCAACCTTGCCCTGCATTCTACTCTTCAACACTTTAAAGGACAACAAAAACACCTATAACATATGTTCCTCCTTAGCACCGTTGCTCCTTTGTGTAAATGCCTCATGGCTACAGCATCACCACCCCATCTCCAGCCAATACCTTCATATCATCTTCAGCCGTACTTTTATACCAATCACTCCAGAGTCACCCCACACCAGCATTGGGTACCCCATCAAGACCTGCTGCTGCCTACAGCATACAAAACAGAAAAACGTTCCTCCTTAACACCGTGGCGCCTTCATATAAATGCCTCCAATCTCCACTCATGTACCACTACTACTCAAGACAGCCACAATTATGATTGAGCGTCCTTGAGGCATCGTGGCAACTTGAAGTCCTTGCTCATAGTTACAACATCACCACCCCATCTCCAACCAGCACCTGCATAACATCTAAGGAACCGTTCCATCCCAGGACTGGACCACAGGACTCCATAGCCTCCCAAAACACGATCAAACTGCAGAGTACCCTTAGCGTGAGAGAGCTTCGGTGCTCCCTGACCTCTCTTCCCTGCTATGCCTTTCTACAACTATAAAGGTTGATAAGCCTGTCATTAGTCCAGCCTTCGTCCCTGCTCCAATACAGCGAGAAACCCCCCGGGACTCCCTCTTGCATCATCTTCCAAAATAACCTGCAGAAAGTTACTTATAACTACTTATACAAGTCCAAGGGTTCAACACCCAATCAGAGAAAGAGTAGGAAAAATTATTTCCTTTATGTTTTAACCACAACCACGATTTAAGTTGAGCTTCATGGAACACCTCTTCTTCGTCCACTACACCTCCATTGAACACCACTTTATTCCTATGGTCCCACAGACACTGTACTATAGTTGTCCACATCCCTCTCCAGACCATATTCTGCTTTTGGCTGCAAGTAGTCAGATAGAAGCCCGCAAAATGGGTCGCGATATCGTTATGTTGGACAAACAAAATACCAATCCATCTAAAGCACCTATTCCACACTCCTTGTGCGTGTTTACATTCCATGAAGAGATGTTGACAAGACTCCTCCTCGGCCAAGCATAGAGCACACACTGTGGAATTCATCACTACCCCTCTCCTACTCAAGCACAACCTTGTTGGAAGTCTGCCCAGCAAGGCTCTCCAAGCCGTGAACAGCAAATTAGGGAAGGTCTTCGCTTTCCAGAGGTTAATAGGGAGCGGAGACAAAGTTAGGTTTTGGGAGGACGTGTGGGTAGGCAACTTGAATTTGAAAACATTGTTTCTTAGACTGTTCTCTCTATCGTTGAACCAAGGTCAGAAGGTGGAAGAGGTTGGAGTGTGGGTTGATTTAGAATGGAGATGGACCCTAACCTGGAGGAGAAACAAATTTGAGTAACAAATTTGAGTGGGAATCGGTATTGGAATCTGAGCTTGAGAACCACATTTCCAGGGTCAATGTTAGGAAGGATGAGGTGGACACCCAGGTATGGAGAAGTGATGAATCTGGTTGTTTCTCTGTAAAGTCAGCGTATGAGTGCCTAGCTAAGCATGAAAGGGCCCTCAAAACATTATTTCTTGTAATAGTTATGATTGTATTCTTGAAATTAGCACGTAAAAGTAAAATAAAAATTAAACTAGTTCGTTTATCTAATGATATATTAGAATGTATATTTTTTATATAATCACATTATAATTTTTAATATTATTTATTTAATATTTATTTAATATTTAATTATAAATTAATCTTTTATTATATATTTAAATTTAAGTTTATTACATTAAAAATTATATACAATATAATCTGCACGAGATTACAAGTAAAAAAAATCTTTTACTAAAATATGAACACTTATAAAAAGATAAAATAATTTTAAAATTATATTAAGTTATATCTCAATTATAATTTGGGTCGTAAATTATCAAATTAACATATTCTAAATTTATTTATTAAATTAAATATTATTTTACTTTTCAGTTTTCAAATTAACCTTTCTTAAATTTATGTCTTAAATTAAGCACATATTGCGTTTGACATTCCAACTGTTTCAGGTGTGAATTTATTTAATTTTTCTTCCATCGATATAACATTAGTTTACAAGTTTTGAACGACAATCATAAATAAAAATTACCACCGACTAATCTATCTATTTATATATAAGCATTATAAATTTTGGATTCCTTTATCCAAATTTATCTCAAAAAACACTCATGAAATTTAGCCAATCCTTTTCTTGCAAAATTACAATATTCGAACCAAAAGCACATATCACACCTTTTAGTACAGAGAAATTGTTCTAGCCGGTTGACTAGGTTGAACACTTCTTTCTTTGTCGCAGTTGAATATTGATTTGTGTCTCTCTGTTAAATTGAAAAGTGACTCCATTGTGATAGAGGGCTCACAAAAAGTAAACAGTTTTCAGTGTAGTGTGCAAAAACAGTGTACCTTCATCTGACCCCTTTTATATCCACACATGCACCATGTTCTCGTTTGAGAGAATAAAATCTGAACTAAAAATATTATTCTTCCATACTTGTCTTTTATTCAAAACAACTATTAATTATTATGCAACTGACATGTATATCATCACAAGAGATAACAATTATATCTTTTATCTTCAGAATAATATCACAAGAGATAAAATATTTCTCTATCTTTTATGGACTGACCAACATCTAGACTAAACTCATGTCGCACCCTTTTGTCTAATAACCGAGGTCCCGAACCCTCAAACACTCTTTTCCTGTACACATAATAAAGTTTTACAAAATTGAAGCTATCACTTCTAAGTTTTCAGTATTCATTAAAAAAAACATCATACGAATTAAAAAAGATGATAACAGTTGTATTCTGCCATTTTTTTTTAATTAATGCAACGCAAGATATAATAATCCAAAATATTAACAAATCATGTGAGATAATATTAAATTGGTTCTTGCCAAATTTCTCAAACAAAATACAATTACAGAGAAGAGGAAAGTGAAGAGGAAAAAAAAGTGAGTATAATGAAGAGAGGTGGAAAGAAAATCGATTGTTAGAGAATGCATTAAAAAATATTGGCTTACGAGTAGCAAGAACCCTATTCTCTTCCACTTAGAAAAAAGTTCAACATATGCTAATAAACAGCCACAACCATTTCACATAACTGCAGCAAGAACTAAGTGTTTGTTACATATATACGCCAACATTAATTAACAATTCCACGCGCCACATTACACAATTACATCTAAATTCTACACTAAGCTTTCCCAAAATCACACACACATATATATAAGATCATATATATAGCAGTCATAAACGTATTAAAAAATACATTAACTTGATTACCATACTCTCAACAATGGACATAGCCCATATAAAAGTAGTACACATAGAACCAAAGAGGGTTGAGAAACTAAGAGACTAATTAAGCAGGCCAATATTTTAAAGAGGCATGTCAAAGTAGGTTGTGTCTTCACCATGGAAGCTGCATTGTAGTTGTGGCAGATGAGGAAAATTGTGCATGCTATGATCAAGCTGTGGATCTTGCTGAGGGGAAATGAAGTGTTCAGAAGGGTCAGAAGGGAAGTAACAATCACTAAGGTAGATAGGAGAAAGTGAGTCGTTATCATCAAAGAAATTGATCATGGTTTGGTGGAGCCAAATCTGAGTTTTGAGGTACTTCACATACTGAATAGCTTCCTCCAGCATGGAGACTGTGTCCATCTTGCTTCCACCAGGGACCATGCTCTGCAAGATCTTGAACCGGTCACTGATTCTGTGCCTTCGTTCTCTTGCTGCCACGCTTTGAGGATCGGTGGAGAGCCTCACTCCTTTGCATTTCTTAGCACCCTTTTTCTCCTTGCTTCTGTTTATCTTTGAAGAGGATCCTGCAGATGAGGCAGGGTGAATGTAATCCATTGTTTTTGCTAGAAGGGTGTTGCAGTGGTGAGGCGAAAGCTAGTGGAACTTGACTTGGATATGGTGGGGAACTTAACACGTTGTTATATAGAGAGAAGAATATGAACTTTGTTCAATGATTTTGATTTTGATTTTTGAATGAATGAAAAAGGATAGATGTGGACGTGTGAGTCTGCCAAATTTTGCTTTAGGTGGATAACCCATGGAGTATCTGATTTATAAGTATAATCAATCAACAATTTAAAATAATAAAAGTTCTTAAATTTGTAATATAACCCTTAAAATCTTAATAATACGGGAGATTGAATGATAGAAAAAAAAACATTTAAATATATGACCCTAATACCTATTTATAGGTATCTTTTAACCCGATTCCAATCGAAAGTATAAGTAAAGATTAAATCTTTTAAAATATTTAAATTTATCTAAGAGTATACAAATATTATTTCATATATACATAAATATAATTAAAAAATAAATTCTAACCGGATATATAAAAATATAGTTGTATGTCAATTATATCACACAATATTGATCTATTAATAGGTCTTATTTCAAATTAACAAGACTTATGTCAATTTGAATCAATAACAAAAATAATATACTATGACAAATATATATGGATACATTGTTTTTTTTTTTTTAAAAAAAAAAGACTGAAAATATTATTTCATTAGTAATAAGGAGTGTTACACGATCATAGTCAAATAATTGGAAAATTATTCTCACTAATAAGATATATCATATTAAAAGAATAACTTAATGATCTTAAATATATTTATTGAACGTGTGCATTTATATTTTGATGCACTTCGTCACTATTTGATTGTGAGGAAGGTTCATCTTTTTTGGAGTGTGTTTCGGTAAAATTATTCATATTATAATTTGAGTTTTTATGCGTATAAATAATGTAATTGCACTAAAGCAATAATTAATCAGACTTATGCTTAGACCCACACAATCAGATTTACCTTTTTTTTTCTTTTAATTTCACTCTTAGTCTTCTTTTGAATATGCTGCTCCCTCAGTTTAGTGTCTCTCTTGATTATAGTACATATATCCCTTCACAATGTGACCCACTTGCACTGCAAGAAAACTGGAAAGAGAACAAAATCACAAAGTTCTTTAGCAAGTAATTAATTAGGCCATTTGTTCATATCTTTTGATTCTAAAGGTCAGAGGTGATCAAAGAGAAAGTGAGTCTCTTTCCCCTCAAATCGAAGCAAAATGTTTTGTTGTTGCAGCATGTCCAAATCTAGTGACGAAATAGTTCATTAGTTGCTCTCTTTATTATGTACGGTTTGGGCAGAATAGTCTTAGGACATATTTAAATTGTAAGAAAATTAAATGATATGAATGTTAATCATGATACATGTTCTAATATCGGTTTAATAGTAAAAAAATTCAATAAAATCAAAACTCTGAATATATAAAAGAATTAAAACAAAGATATATTATTATTATAATATTTATTATATTTTTATACCGAATGAGCGGAAACTTATACACAAAAAGTGAAATTTAAAAACAAAAAGTGAAAGATCAAGATAAAAAAAAAATGGTCACAAACAAAACAAATTATCGAGTCAACCAGGATAATGTCTCAATCCAACTCCTTTACCAGAACACTATTCATGTTTTTTGTTTCATCCGACTACTGCTGTTTTTATGAGATCGGGAAAGAGCTTAAGGTGGAATCAAGCAAGCAATCAGCACATCTTTTCAAGAAAAACAACCAAGGTAGTATCCCACTTGAATAATCAAGTTTTAAAGCTTCAATTTTAAAATCCCACACATCCCGAAGAAAACAAAGTTCTTTTTTCTCACCTGTATCATTGTTGGGCATCTTCCAAAAGCAATGTTTTTACATTTCACAATATACATCAAGAAAATTTCATTTTACTTTTGTATTATGTAATGGTCCACAAGCACCATAAATCTGAACAAAGTGACCTCATCTTAAGTTGTTTCTTTTTATTTATCTCCTTCTCAACACTACTTCAAATACTCTACGTTTTGTGGGAATACAATAATGATGACGTAGATAGATAAAACAGGAGCAGAATTTGTTCTGCTACACATAGAAGTTTCGTGAGAACACAAAGTTGAAATTGGTAGTAATATAAGTAACTTATAAGAGATGAAAAAAAATGGAGTCAGAGACAAAGGGAAGTACAAGTACAAGTGTACAACTACACCCACATGTGTCTCTGGCTTTCACGACAGAGGAGGGAAACAAGTGTGTATGTACTATTTAGACGAGGATATATAAATTTAGTTTGAAAAATTAATATATAAAATATATATTTAGTTCCTCTTTTGTACATCATTTTTTCTATATTTTCTTTTTCCTTTTTTATCACATCATTCATTATTACCCGTGACATTTTTTAATCTCTCTTCTTTTTTTTCAACCTGATTTTGTTTTAAGTGTTTTTTTTTAGTTTCTTCATAATCATATTAAAATACCAGATGACATCGTTTTAGAGAAGAAAAAGTTGATATGACTAACTTAGAAATCGATTCTAGATTCCAAAATTTATTCTGAGTTATAAAGTTATTTTAGATAATTGTTAAGGTTGAATAGAAAACATATATTAAGATTTACAATTAACTTATTTTTATAAAAAAAAATACTCCCGATCATTTCTCGGACATCGACTCTAGTGACTAACATCAGACATCGCACACCGGTGCCTGATAGCAAAGATGGGCCACGTAAGGTGGGTCCCAGATACACATATCAGGGTGTTGGTCAGTCTTTGAACATCAGTACCATAGACTTCGACGTTGGAGATCGACATCAGACCTCGCCATAAGAGGGAGAGATCGGATGTCGACGGTCTGAACAGTTGTATTGGGCCACGTAAGGTGGCCCTAGAATTATACTAAGTTATCAGTTAAAGCATCAGATATGAGAAAAGCCTAAGTCACGAGGGATTCATGCATGTGGTGTGTATAGTACATTCAGGCGCGGCACGAGTAAGTAATCCTTGGAGGCACTAAGGCCCATTAGGGTTCGGGTTTCCAAGGAAAACTGCATGCATGGCACGTGAACACTTAGGGCACCCGCAGAACAGATGGCGTCAGAGATTAGGTGCATAAGTTGGTACCCAGGCGGCTATTTTGTTAGTCGTTGCACTCCAGTTAAGGGAAATTCCATGTGTCAGATAACGCTAAGATTATGTAATAGCGGTGCAGGGACATTCTCCAAGGAATCCTAGACGTGGGTAAGGAAACAAAGGTAAATCCTAGTTTCAACCTATATAAAGGGTGCTAAGAACCCTAGCAAGGTACACCGTTTTTAAGACTGAAACTACTTTATACACTTGGTGTTTCTTTGCCCTTATACTGACTTGAGCATCGAAGTGCAAACGACCGTCAAGACGCCCTTTTGTCTTTGCAGGTGAGAGATTCTTTGATCAAGGAAGTACGATTCTCAGGCGGAGATAGGAGGGTCAAAGGCTGGTGTTCGAATCAACCGGCGAAGCGAGTCAACCGGCGAGAACAAAAATATAACATAAACCACATCACTTAAAAATCACTTTTAATATGAAAATCATTTTTTCTAATGTTAATACAAATACTCTTTTAATGTTCAGGTGTAGAATTGGAAAACTTTTTTATTTTTACTTTAATGTTAATATCTAAGTATATTCTATTAGTTAAACTTTTTTTAAAATAACAATGTTACATTCTTTATTTATAAATTGGTTATTAAGATGATCCTACAAATTTACTTTGTTGGAATTTTCAAGAAATTCAATATCAATAAAGCATAAATATACTCCTATAAAAGATCAAAATTACTTATAACTTAAAACTTGTAAGAATTTAATAATAAATGAATTTATTTAATATGTGAGATAATATTTATTTAACCTTCAAAACGAAAAAAAAAATCTCATTTAACTAGTGAATAAATAAATATAAATTTATCTCCTAATATTATTATCAAGTAATGTTATTAAAAGTTAGTTGTACACTAAGTTGAGGAAGTCAATAGATATTTTAAAACTTTTATTTTTCTATCAATACTTTTAGAAAACTTTTTTTCAAACAAAAGTTTAGGGTTTAGCTATAAGTTTAATCAACAGTAGGGTTTTTTTTTACGTTACACGAAAATCATTAAATAGAAACCAATGTTTTTGCTGTAACATCCCTATATTTTTTCACATCTAAAAGCTATAATCTATATAAATTATTAAAATGAATATATAAACATAATACAAATATGTCCACAACCCTTTCTTAAAATATTTCAAAACATATTCATAAGACTTTAAATATCTACATAAATCTAAAACAAAGAGTCAAATTTCAAATAAACTAATTCAATCATCCAGCTTCTCATTGAGGAGCTCTATCACCTGTAACATCATCTGCTCCTGTGTAAATACACGATCATCACAGATAAAGAAACAACACAAACAAATAACACGGTAAGCTAGCTATATAAAACAAATTTCTATAAAATTTCAATTTTTAAATTAATAAACATAAATCATCAAGTCTCATATAAATTCTCAAATCATCAAGTCTCATACAAATTCTCAAATCATCAAGTGTCTATTAAAATTCAATATTCATCTTTCACATGTCAGACTTCCACTGACTCATATCACATAAACACTTGACTCTACTTCCGGAAGACTCGTGTATTGAAATTAGCATCCAGAGACCTGCACCTGTCATACTACTGTTGTGAAATCCATACAGCCATGCGCATAATTATCTCAATATACTCTCACCAACTCATATGACAGGGTAAATTCATATGACCTGAAAGACCAGATTATATTTCAAACCCCAAACAAAGTCATATGAAACTCCATTGACTCTCACCAACGGAATAACTTCATCCATGTGATTCCATTATGTCAGTAGAGTCAGGATCATCTAATTCACAGGACACTCACAAATCAATACACCCTAATAACAATCTCAACACGGTATTTTCTTTCGTGAAAATACTATGTCTTGATCTTACTTTCACATCATTGCACACTTCATTTAACACATCAATACACCATTCAATCATAACATATAATTTAAACTTTCTAACAATCCAAATATATCCAAAAAGTTATTTAACAATAATAATCCAAAATAAACTATGCTAAAATAATAATAATAGTAATATATATATATATATAATTGGATTGATTGAAAATATTTTAGTTTGATCTAAATTACACCAGAGAGCACCCAGGAATTTTGGATTGAACGAAAATAGTTTAGTTTGATCTAAATGACACCAGAGAGCACCCGTAAATTTTGGATTGAACGAAAATAGTTTAGTTTGATCTAAATGACACCAGAGAGCACCCAAATTTTTTGGATTGAACGAAAATAGTTTAGTTTGATCTAAATGACACCAGAGAGTACCCACAAATTTTGGATTGAACGAAAATAGTTTAGTTTGATCCAAATGACACCAGAGAGCACCCACAAATTTTGGATTGAACGAAAATAGTTTAGTTTGATCTAAATGACACCAGAGAGCACCCACAAATTTTGGATTGAACGAAAATAGTTTAGTTTGATCTAAATGATACCAGAGAGCACCCAAAAATTTTGGATTGAACGAAAAGAGTTTAGTTTGATTTAAATTACACCAGAGAGCACCCAAAATAACAAAGTCCCTGTTATAGCTGAAATTACTCTAAATCAACATCAAACCACTAATACTTAACAACATTATAATTGTATAACAACAACCATATATCAAATTTCACATTCAAATCTCAGTCAATTTCTAATACACTTAAAACAAACAATCCTGGAAGAAAGTTTGAGACTGGTGACCACGTCACCCTCACATCCAGATCTTCTAGCCTAGTATTCTATTGGAAATTAAGGCTAGCTTCCCTTACCTGAAATTTAGTAGATATTCACTAAGAGCTCCAAAACCACCAAGAACTCAAAGGTAACTTAACCTGCACCACAAAGTTCTAATAAAAAATCTAACTATATCACTAGGACCCTGAGCTAACAGAGATTAACCCTGAAGTTAAAAGGGTCACATGCAAAGAAAAAACAAAAACAACCTAATAAGTTCAAAATTTGACTCAAAGAGAAGAGCAAAAATGAACTTACTCTATCAGAGATTCTGATCGGGCAGTCTTGTAGTATTCACTGCCAGGAGTCTGATGGTGGACTCCAATCGTCGAACTGATGAGCGAGGAAGTCAGAATCTTAGAGAGAAGGGATAGGAAAGGAAAAAGAACTTTCTAGAGAGATGGTGGTTCTTTTTAAAATGAAACCTGAATAACAAAATTTCTATTTATATGATCTTTTAAATTTAATAATAAAATATTCATGTGTCATTTGAATTGTACCACTTCTACTCATAACCCAAATGTTTGGACCGAGGTCCCGAGCACTCCTGTCCAATACATAATCATATTCCATTTTTAACATAAAGATAATTTCATTATTTATAAATATATAAATTATAAATATATTATTCTATTACAAAAATCAAAATATTCATAAACTTTCTAATATTTACTTTCTAATATTTATTTTCAGTGTGCACTCATCTTTCCTTATCCAAAAAATGAGTTTTCATTTTATTACTCTTTTTTTTCTTTTTCTTTTTCAGTCTCTCACTTTTCACTTCTAATCCTAACAAAGTTAAAATTTTATTTTCATGATTGAAGAAGTGTGAATGATGCATTTATATTAGAAAAATGCAAAATCTCAATGACCAATTCGTTACCCCACTAAGGATCACATGAACCTCACCAGATGAGCTGAGCATAAACCAACACACCAACTATTCTTCCTTTTGTTCTTCTTATAAGATACAAATATGTAGTAATTAATTTGGGCTCTCTTTATGGGTCCAAATAGCAAATATAGGCTAGAATAAGGTACCTCTAGCATAATAGGGGGTGTGGGTAGCATTTTAGCTTATTCTTAACCCTTTTGGGAGGCATTTTGACCTAGTTTCTAGAAGGACAAGCCTAGGATGCGGGTTTGACTTAGTCAAACCCTAAGGCTGCAAAAATGTTCTATTGGTAAAGAAGGCCAATGGGAAGTGCAAGATGTGTGTCGACTTCATTGACCTGAACAAAGGCTTGTCCCAAGGATTCGTACCCCTTACCAAGCATAGACTCCTTGGTGGACAATGCCTCAGGTTGTCGGTTGTTAAGTGTTATGGATGCGTTCTCGGGGTATAACCAGATTCGTATGCACCCAAAGGATGAAAGCAAGACAACCTTTATGGCCGAGTTCGGTAGCTACTGCTACAAGGTCATGCGCTTTGGCCTTAAAAACGCTGACGCCACCTATCAAAGGCTGATGGATCGAATCCTCCCCTCGATGCTCGGGCGAAACATACAGGCATATGTAGACAAAATGGTCGTCACGTCAGAATAGAAGGATCGACATATTGCCGACCTAGAAGAGCTATTCAGAACAATAGCAAAGTACAATTTGGGATGGAAGTTGGGAAGTTCCTTGGTTTCTTGGTAAATGAAAGGGGCACAGAGGCGAACCCCGACAAATGCGCTGCAATCATAGGAATGAGGAGCGACCAATGTGAAAGAGGTCCAAAACTTAACTGGGCGCATGGCCGCCCTGTCTCGCTTCCTATCAGCCAGTGGCAATAAAGGGTATCCTTGTTTCCAATGCCTCAAGAAGAAAAACCGTTTTGTATGGACCAAAGAATGTGAGGAAGCCTTCACCAAGATGAAATAGTACTTGGTCAGTTCCTTTGTTCTTGGTAAGCCAGTCCCAGGTACCCTTATTCGTATTTATTTTTCAATTACAGATCGGGCAATTAGCTCAGTCATTTTGCAAGATCAAGATAAGGTCCAAAAGTCAGTTTACTTTGTGAGTAAGGTACTGCAGGGACCGAAAACTCGGTATCCGGCTATTATCAGGCTATCGAGAAAGCTGCTTTAGCCGTGGTGTTTACAGCTGAACAACGTCGCCACTACTTTCAGAGCTTCACCGTGATTGTGATGTCCGATCTGCCCATTCGCAAGGTCTTTCAAAAGCCCGATAAAGCAAGTCGGATGCTCCGTTGCGCGGTGGAGTTATCTGAGTTTGACATATAGTATGAACCTAGTGGGCTGATCAAGGGTCAGGTATATGCTGGCTTCATGGTAGAACTTTCATCTGATGACACCCATCTTGATCCTAATGATTTCCAGTGGGTTCTTTCAGTGGATGGATCCTCTAATCAGCAGGGACGTGGGGTTGGGGTCATTTTAGAGGGATCAAGCAGGATGTTGATCGAGCAAGCCATGAGGTTCGCGTTCAAGGCTTGTAACAATCAAGTTGAGTACGAGGCCTTGATAGCAGAGATGTTGCTAGCCAAGGAGTTGGGAGTTGGGAGTTCGTTGGTGAAGAGTGACTCGTTGCTTATCACTGGCAAGTCATGGGTGAGTATCAGACCAAGGATTCGCAGCTAGCCTTATATCTTAGGTATGTAACGATCTTGGAAGCAACCTTTTCTACGTTCGACCTCGTTCACGTGCCTAGAGAGCATAAATCTTGAGCAGACCTCTTGTCTAAGTTGGCTAGTTTGGGAAAGATAGGTCGACAGAGGTTAGTAATTCAGGAGACATTGAAGTCACCCAGGACAGTTGAAGGAGAACCAATCGATGTCAGCCACATGGAGGTTCTGGGGATCAACTCAGGAAAAGAGAGAAGACATCGGTCAATGAATCACGAGACCCTGAAAGTCCCAAGGATAACTACCTATGGGTTGTTGGGAGATAAGTTTCTTGAGGTTTTGCAGGTCGACACCACAAAGACTTGGATAACACCTTACCAACATTATCTAGCTGATGGGTTACTTGTTGTCGAGCCTATGGAGGCTAAGACAGTTAAGAGGAATGCGGGGAGGTATACCCTGATAGATGGTAAACTTTTTCGTCACGACTATACCCATCAAATCCTCACTTGTGTAAGTGGAGATCGGTGTACCCACATCTGGCTTTATCTTTAGGAATCAGAAAGAAGGCCTTGTTGTGAGCGAGTGCGTCGAAACTAGCATCCCGGCGAGAGCTTTCAGCTCACACTCTTGGATGGTGAGGACCTCCTGATGTGGAGCTCGACCATCCGAGTTGGAGGGTTCAGTGGGGGGAGCGACTTCTCGTCTTTTTCTCTTAAAAACAAAGCTGAATTGGTGTGCTCATCCTCGTCAGATGGGGTGGGAACGACCTCGATCAGGGCGTTCCTTTTTTTAGTTGAAGAATCCTTGCTTAGGTTGGTAGCAACTTTCATCTTTCTAATACGTTCAACCATATATGATTTGCCGATGCCGGACAACATCCTTTCTGCAAAGAAAAAAAAACAAGTACGTGGTTAAGCACAGTAATGGAGTTTATGTTACCAAAGGTAGGAAACGAGGAGTACTAGTCTAGGATTTCAAAACACCAGGAAGGTACTCTTTGTTCAGGAGGAAGGAAGTGTCAAAAAAAACCTTGAGGTTCGTCAAGAATTCAGATACTCCCTGATCTTGTGGTGACAAGTCGTCCAGGTGTCTAGCACTCTAGAATCTTGGTTCAGGGGTCGAGTATAAAGGAAACCTGTCCACAAGCATCGGATCTCCTTTGGTAGCTCGGATTTTTAGGAACTTGTCCTTGAAATTTTTGTAAGAAGACTGGAAGAGTGTGAGGAAAGCTTTTCCAGATACCCATAATTGGCGGTCTGAATGCTTGTCCTCAAAGAAGTAAAGGAAAACTTCCACAATCGGCAAAATGTCGAGCTGTGAACACAAAATAATAAAGGCACGAATGAATGCCCAGTTATTCGGATGTAGCTGGCAGGAGCTACGTTGAGCTCGGTTAACAACTCCTTTTCAAAAATTGACAAAGGAAGACGCAAAAGGACTTTCTTAAAAGAGGTGGCATAAAAGAAACAGAATGGACCCTCGGGGTCCGATGATTCATCACAACATACAGGCTCATCTTCCCTACACTATGCTATTCTTACAGACCTATCGTGCCTCTTACCAAAGGTGCAACCACTCTTCCTTAAATACCTAACACGTTCACAGGTAGTATAAAAAGAGGTTTCATTTATGACATTGTAATTCATTATAGTTATATCTAGAACACGAAACAAACACAAACCAGATACGAGCACAATTCAGGGCAAAGAAAATGGATCAAAAGAAAATTCCAGTTCAGACGATGCAATTGATAAGATGAGAAGTATTCAACAATAAATATTGGTGAAAGGAAAATACCTGGTGTGACGGCTGAGTGGAAATAAGAGGTGCAAAGAGAGAGCTTTTTGGTTTAAAAGGGAAAATGGAGCGACAACTCTTCCTACCCACGTGGACGTCTCAAATTCATTGTGATGAGATGTCTCATCAGGGATGCTTCGGTAGTTGCGCCTCACCTACCCACTGGGGAAAATGTCGCGTTAGCCGCCAAAATGCTAGGAAGCCTCTTCACCAAGTCAAGCTCAACTCGAACTTGGGGGGTTTGTGTACCGGACAGGAGTGCTCGGGACCTCAGTCCAAACATTTGGGTATGGTCAGCTCGGCTTTGGGCTCAAAAGGCAGGTCATGAGCTCGACGCAGTTTTAGTGGTAAGCATGGTGAGAAATAATTAAAGTAGAGAAAATATTGAGTTGAATATATATGATAATATATATAAAGTTGTTAGTCAAATATATATGTTAATCTATGTAAAAGCTATTAGTCAAACATATATGTTAATATATGAAAAAGCTATTAGATATATATAAAGCCATTAGTTAAATGGATAAAACTGTTAATTAAGTAGCAAGCACCCGTGAATAAAGGCGCACGAGATTCTCTTATATTATTAACACTGTGAAAGAAGGTGCCCGTAGGCAAAATATCTTTTTGTTATATATGCTTTTAGTTAAGATTATATTCTCATGGGTGAAAGTTATTAAAGAGATAACTATAACAGAGACTTGAGATCACTGGTAAAGATACACTATTTAGAGATTGAAACTGATTATTATTTTGTAATCTCTCACTGACTTGATTGTCGGAGTGTGATCAACAGGTAGAGTTTCCTCTATCTCAACAGAGTGTTGTTCTAGTGCACCAAGAAGAGATAGACTAGAAACGGAACTTACCCATCCAATTAACTTGAGGTCAATTGGAAAGAAAAAATTAAATATTAAAAATGTTTAAATAGTTATCACCGTCTCAAATTAAATAATTTCTTTCGAAACCCAACTATCTACTTATAAATAAAATATTAATACCTTTTCAATGTCTGTAATTTTTATAAAACAGTTTAGTTTAAAAATTAACTTTTAAAAAACAAATCAATTTTAAAATAAATTTTAAATAAAAATAAACATTTATTTTAAAATTCTTAATGAATGAAAAAACGATACATTTCATCATAAAAAAATAAAATATATTATTCCGAAAATACCAAAATTTATATTAATTAATTTTAACTTATTTAATATTTAAATATTTCTATTTTAATTATTTACTTCTATTATAATAAAATAATAGATTTTAATCAAATATTAAAAATTTTAATTAATGAAAAAATATCTAAATATCTTAAAAATTATCCCTTCGATTTTATATCCACTTATAATTAATTATAATAAAATATTGATTATAATCTAAATATTTTATTATAGTTATTATATTTTTATGAGTATTATAAAAATACGATCTCTTTTTGCATTTATTTGGTAGATATAATTATAATATTTTTTCACATTTATAACTAACTTAATTTCTTTTTCAATAGTTTCTCAAATATTTAAATACCTAGTTTATCATATTTTTTAAAAAATTTCAGATAATTTACTTTTTTATTAGAAATAATATTTGTTTTTAAAGTAATTTAAAACAACTGCATAAAGTAACAGATACTCCAACTCAAGACATGATTAAGTTGAAATAACTTTACATCACTTAACCCACACTTACAATTAATTCTATTTTTTTAACTGTATGCTAATACAAAATATCCACGGACTTCCATGTATGTATGGTGTTCCCTAATTAATGTTTTTTTTTTCAAATTATAAAAAATATATGAACAAGACAAACAACCTTTAAAGTAATTTCAGGTTTCCAATCGAATCCCAAGTCATCTTGCTTGTGCATACAAAATTCACCATCAAAAACACCAATCTCTGTCACTAAAAACAAAGAACAAGATCTAATAAAATATTGGCAAGAAGTGCAAAGTGGGACACCACACACATCAATCACTCCACCATTTCTTTTCCTTGCAGATGCAAAATGGTGATGAAGATCATTGAAGTTGAGAGTTATTAATTTGGTGAGTTTAGTGAACTTGGGGCAGCTATTGATTGGACCTGATAAGTGATAACAAAATGAGATGTGAAGGAGTAGGTGAACCCTGTGATAACTGATTTGATGGTGAAGATAGGTTGCATGATTAGGTTTGGGTCCCACTCATGTAGTCAGAGAGTGAGTGTGGTAAACTCTGCTACCAATTTGCTAATAATAGTGAGACATTGGCCCTAACAAGCTCTGAATTTGGTTCTGAATAATTGGTAAAGTGTGACTATTTGGGAGAGACATACATGGTTATGGTTACCAATTACCAATGGAGGTGGTAAAGAAAAAAAGAAACAGTTTACAGTATTTTGAGTAATGGAAACGTTACCGAAAGGTAGGTAATTGACCACCCCACACACATGTATCTTTCAAGTAGGGCAAAACTTTCTTCAATTTTTGTAATAAACATAATTGATGAATAGGTTTAAAATTGTAGGTTATATATTTTATTCCATAATTATTGCTATTTCGTGAACTTTACTATTTAAGTTTCTATCTCGTGTCTTATTATTAATTTTTATTTTTCATTTATGGACAATTTTTTTTATTGTGAAAATTGTACCGTCCCGAGGCGTTGACCAAAAGTCAAAGTCAAAGTAAACACATGGTGGGACTGCTCAAAGGCCCCAAAGAAGGGAAGGAAGGTCAACAGGTTGACCGCTTGGGGCATCGCCCAAGAAAGGTGTCGCCTCGCAAA
Source organism: Phaseolus vulgaris (assembly GCF_000499845.2). NCBI lineage: Eukaryota > Viridiplantae > Streptophyta > Magnoliopsida > Fabales > Fabaceae > Phaseolus > Phaseolus vulgaris. Next base: position 21,669,999 of record NC_023750.2, read on the forward strand.
GGCGTCGCCCAAGGAAGGCGTCGCCAGGCTAAGGCATCGCCAGGTTAAGGTGTCACCAAGTTAAGAAATAGTCTAAGTTAAGACATCGACGGTGTTACCCCCCGATACCCATGGGCAGGAAAGACCATGGAGGGGGGTAATACCATGAGGAAGTCTCGGGCCCCAGAGGCTCAGAACAGCAATGAAGAGAAGAGAAAGGTGGCTTCAAAGCCATAAGTTCTAGTACCAGTAGGGGGTAACCTGACTCGTGAAGTACCCACGCCACTGCTGGGAAACCCCGGGACAGATACGACCCATGAGGAGGCCACGCCCAGGGGAGAACCACGTGCATTGTACGAGAGAAAGGTAGATACACTCCCAAGGTGAGTGACTAGAGGTTGGGGCGCATGAGTTGCCACACAAGAAGTCACCCCATGCGCTAGAAGCACTTCGAGGAAAGAGGGCTCACACAATGGAATAACCCTAAGTTGGGTTACGGCGCTGAGGGACCCTCTGCGCAGAATAACGATCAAGTCAGAAGAGCACGTGGCAAAAAGCACGTGCTCATTAAATGTTTCAGTGAAAGTTTGCTAAGGTACGCGCTAATTCAGTTAAGATTCGAACGTTCCAAGGAATATTTTTATACGCTTTCAATGCGCTTTAACGCGTTTTAAACACGAGAGATGTATAAAAAGGGACATTGGGGCATTTGAAAGGGGATCTGAGTTTTGACCTAATTCTCGCTTTAACGCGTTTTGACCTAGTTGTTTTCGCTGCGCCCACTGTGCGCACAAGACGATTAGGGCAACACAGTTTCAGTCATTCAGTATAGAATTCGACCACCCTCAGAGCATTCAGTGACAGTGTTCTACTAGGGGTGTGTCACCTTTGATGTTTCTCGCTAGCTGACTTGATCGTTGGAGTGCAAACGGCCGCGAGGGCGACCCTTTGTTCACTTCTTTTCAGGTACTCACAAACGGAGCAGAACGAAAGTGCCCTAGCTCGTGAGGACAAGCCACGCGCAAAGACAACCCTAGTCAACCGATGGGAACATTTGGCTCCCATTGTGGGGCCGATATAAAACATCAGTCCCATCACATAGTTTTTCAGTTCCAGTCGCAGTTTCCAACCCAGTTCCAGTTCTCAAATCGCACTATAGTCAAGAAGGCTTCCAGAAGCCACGAACATGAGACCCGCACGCGCTAGGAGTGAAGAGTGACCATTGAACAACTCATGGGCATGATGCAAGGGCTGCAGGAAGCAATGACAGCATCGAAAGCGGAGCAAGAACGCATGCAGGCGGATCTCACAGCATCTCAGGCGAGAAACGATGAGCTCCACCGCGCTAATGAGGAGTTACGTCGTGGGTGGCGCGACGTAGATGAACCTGAGACTGCCACCCCACCCAGAGAATTCTCAACACCATTCTCACAAGCAATCCTAGAGACAACAATCCCCAACACGTTCACGGGGCCCAAAGTAACATTCACAGGGATGGAGGATCTTGAGGCACACCTCACTGCATTCCACACACAGATGATGCTGGTAGGCGGTTTTGATGCCGTAAGTTGCAAGCTCTTTATGAGCACCTTGACTGGGATGGCCATGGACTGGTTCATCAGCCTCCCAGAGGGTCACATCACGTCTTTTGCGGCTATTCAGAGAGCAGTATTTAGCCAATAGGGCCCCAGCCCCAGTCTCGTACGACCTATTTGACGTGAAGCAGTATCAAGGGGAGACCCTGAAAGAGTACGTAAGCCGTTTCGGGGCGCAGGTGGTGAAGGTAGATACCACAGACGAACCCATGATCGTTGACGCATTTAGGAAGGGGGTGTGCCCTGGATCTTTCAGCAAGTCGCTCAATCGCAGCCGCCCCAAAACTTTTGCTGAAGTAAGGCGTCGGGCGGTAGAACACATTGCCTCTGAGGGCGAGGCATACGAGAAGTGCACGACTGTTGTGCCCGCACGCCCGAGAGCGCAGATGCGCGCACAACCTGCTAGAGTCCACGAAGCCACTACAGAAAGAAAGAATCAAGATAGGAGACGCACCTACGAGACAAGGAGAACCCAACTTAGGAGTCGATCAGAAGGAAGGAGAGAGGGAAATAGACCCCTAAGGCACCACTTTGTGGTGGAACTTAAAGACCTCATCGTTGTGCCCAACATAGCTGACGAGTTGAGGCCACCGGTGAAGTCCGACAAGGTACTGTGACCTCACAAGGAATCATGGTGCGAATTTCACGAAGCATTTGGAAACCACATTAACAACTGCTTAGCACTGGGCTATCAATTGGATGAGCTTGTGAAGAATGGTTTCTTGAAAGATTATCTCACTGGGTCCACCACGACCACAGTCACGGCGACACCAGAGGAAGGTCAAGCGCATGAAATCCCAACTCACAGAGAAGTGCACACCATCGCTGCCGCCTTTTCCGGAGGGGGACCCACTGCCTCTCAACGTAAGAAATATGTGAGGTCAGTAAGTTCGGTTGCAGAGGAATTTCCAGACGACTCGTGGGAGTCAGACCTCGTTTTCACAAGGGCTGACCTGCGGGATGTCGTCCCACACGATAATGACCCAGTGGTCATTTCAGTAGTCACAGCGGGAAGGAAGGTACATAAGGTTCTCGTCGACCAAGGCAGTTCTGCAGACGTCATGTTTTGGTCGACCTTCAATAAGCTATAGTTGTCCCCCAACCTTTTGAGACCCTATACTGGATGTTTATATGGGTTTGCAGATAACCCAGTAGAGGTACGTGGCTACTTGGAGTTGAGGACGACGTTCACTGATGGAGCGGCATCACGCACCGAGAGCATCCGGTACTTGGTGGTCAACGCCAACTCAGCTTACAACATTTTGTTAGGCAGACCCGCCTTGAACAGATTAAGGGTCGTGTCCTCCACGCGCCACATGAAGATGAAGCTACCAGATCTTAGTGACAAGGTGATCGTAATCAAGTCGGATCAAGAGGAAGCCCGCAAGTGCTATGAAAATAGTCTAAAGACAAAAAGAGGCGTGGTCATGGTGATGGAGCGACCACTCATTTCAAATTCGCAAATGGAGTTGGAGCCGTTGGAAGAGGCGACGCCCGAGAAGTCCACGCCGGTCGAAGCCACCATATGGGCGACGCCTATGGAAGATGCATATACAGAAGGAAGAAACGACGATGTCTCGCCCGCTGAAAAAGAGCCAGAGGAGGCGATGCCCGACGCATCCGTTGGGGTGACACCTATGGAAGAGGACTCCATGAATGAATCTCTTGCAGGGAATGTGCAGAATGGGCAACCCCGACCAGAAGGTAACATAGTAGAAAGACAAATAGGGGGTAAGGTGTTCAAATTAAGACGCTTGCTGAGCCCAGGTGAACAAGAGGAGGTAGCCGCAGTAATCTCGCGCCACCTAGATGCTTTCGCGTGGATTGCGGCGGACATGCCAGGTATTGACCCAGACTTTTTGTGCCACCATCTCACCAGGGACGCGAAGGTTCGCCCTGTGAGACAAAGAAGGAGGAAGTTCAAAGAAGGAGGAAGTTTAACGAAGAGCGATGCCTCGTCGTGAAGGAAGAAACGCAGAAGCTGCTCAGCGCTGGACACATCAGGGAGATACAATACCCTGAGTGGTTAGCCAATGTAGTTCTAGTGAAGAAGGCAAATGGGAAGTGGAGGATATGTGTCGACTTCACAGAATTGAACAAAGCATGCCCCAAGGATTCGTACCCACTGCCCAACATCGATGCATTAGTGGATAGCGCCTCGGGGTGCAAGATGCTGAGTTTCTTGGATGCATTCTCAGGTTACAATCAGATCAAGATGCACCCCAGGGACGAGAGCAAAACGGCATTCATGACGGAAACCTGCAGTTACTGTTATAAGGTGATGCCGTTTGGTTTGAAAAATGCAGGCGCCACCTACCAGAGGCTGATGGACAAGGTCCTTGCACCCATGCGGGGAAGGAACGTACAGGCCTACGTAGATGACGTAGATGACATGGTGGTAACTTCGCACGAGGGAGGGCAGCACATAGCTGATCTGGAAGAGTTATTTGCTACCATATCGAAGTATCACCTCAAGTTAAACCTAGAAAAGTGCGTTTTTGGCTTGGAGGCGGGAAAGTTCTTAGGTTTCATGCTCACAGAGAGGGGGATAGAGGCAAACCCTGACAAGTGTGCAGCCATCATCGCCATGAGGAGCCCAACCTCAGTGAAAGGAGTTCAACAACTGACGGGGCGAATGGCAGCATTATCGAGATTCGTATCTGCTGGAGGGGAGAAGGGCCACCCTTACTTCCAATGCCTCAAAAGGAATAGCCGTTTCGTATGGACAAATGAGTGTGAAGCAGCGTTTCTCAAGTTGAAGGAGTACTTGGCGACGCCACCTGTGCTTTGCAAGCCACAAGTAGGCGTCCCCCTCCGCTTATACTTTGCGGTGACTGAGTGGGCCATTAGCTCTTTACTGGTCCAAGAACAAAACCAGGTGCAGAAGCCCATTTACTTCGTGAGCAAGGCCCAGAATTAAGGTACCAGTCACTAGAGAAGGCGGCGCTAGCGGTAGTATTCTCAGCACGAAGGCTCCGCCACTATTTCCACAGCTTCACGGTGGTGGTGATGACAAATCTCTCCATCCAAAAGGTACTTCAGAAGCCAGATGTAGCAGGGAGGATGGTTCGCTGGGCGGTAGAGTTGTCAGAGTTCGATATCCAATATGAACCCAGGGGGTCCATCAAAGGGCAAGTCTATGCTGACTTCGTGGCGGAACTTTCACCAGGAGGAGACCCCCAAGAAGTGGAGTTAGGGTCACAGTGGATGCTCTCAGTGGATGGATCTTCCAACCAGCAAGGGAGTGGCGCTGGGATAATCTTGGAGGGGCCTAACGGAGTATTGATAAAGCAAGCTTTACGCTTCGCCTTCAAGGCAAGCAACAACCAGGCGGAGTATGAAACGTTGATTGCAGGGATGCTTTTGGCTAAAGAAATGGGTGCACAGAGCCTACTGGCGAAAAGCGACTCACAGTTGGTCACAGGGCAAGTGACAGGGGAATATCAGGTGAAGGACCCACAGATGGCCGCCTACCTGAGGTATGTCGAGGTGTTGAAAAGAGCTTTCGTTGCGTTTGAGCTGATGCATGTCCCTAGGGAGAAGAATGCCAGAGCTGACCTGCTTGCCAAGCTGGCCAGCTCAGGCAAGGGGGGGAGGCAGAGGACCGTAATACAAGAGACCCTCAAGACGCCGCGAAAGTTTGTTGCAGACAACAGGGTGGACGTCCTTCATGTTAGTACAACAAGAGGATAACCAAGGAGTCATCGCTCTTTGAGTCAAGATACGGCGAGGGCACCCTGCATCGGTACTTATGCGACCTCGCCAGAAGAAGAAAAAGATGTACAGGTGTGTGCTTTAGAGGAGGGCGACACATGGATGACCCCTCACAGGCGATACCTAGCGGACGGAATCCTCCCAGTGGAGCCGGAAGAGGGTAAGAAGATTAAGAGGAACGCCGCAAGATACACATTAGTAGATGGGATATTATTCAGGCACGGGTTTACGCACCCTATCTTGACGTGCGTAAGCGGCGACGAGTGCACCAGGATAATGGCTGAACTCCACGAAGGTATTTGTGGGAGCCACGTGGGAGGAAGATCCTTGGCATCCAAGGTAATACGTGCAGGGTTTTTCTGGCCAACAGTAAGAGAGGATTGCGTGCGATACGTCCAGCATTGCAAGCAGTGTCAGATGCACGCTGATTGGCACAAGGCACCGCTAGAGGAACTGAGATCCATATACAGCCCATGGCCTTTCCATACTTGGGGGATTGATGTCTTAGGCACGTTCCCATTGGCGACAACACAGATGAAGTACTTGATCGTTGCCATCGAATACATCACCAAGTGGATAGAGGCCGAACCAGTGGCACAGATCACCGTGCACAAGGTACAACACTTTGTTTGGAAGAACATTGTGTGTCGTTTTGGGGTGCCAAGGCGTCTCATTTCAGACAATGGCACCCAGTTCGCAAGCCAACAGTTGGGGAAGCTATGTACAGAAGTAGGAATCAAGCAGGTGTTTGCATCAGTCGAACCCCCCCAGACGAATGGGCAGGTGGAGTCAGCAAACAGAGTTTTGTTGAGGGGTTTGAAACGCAGATTAGAGAAGGCTAAAGGGGCGTGGGCAGAAGAAGTACCAAGGATTGTATGGGCTTACCACACCACGCCTCAATCCTCCACCATGGAGACGCCTTTCAGCCTAGTGTATGGATCTGATGCCATGATCCCGGTGGAAATCCACGAGAGCTCGCCACGTTTCCTAGGTTTTGTGGCAGAAGAGTCCAACGAAGAAAGGAGGGTGAACCTGTGAAGAGAAGAGTGGAGCGTCAGTACAGCTCCAAGGTGAAGCTGCGACAATTCCAGGTTGGTGACCTGGTCATGAGGAAAGCTCACCCTTACGAGTTAGAAAACAAGTTGTCTCCCAAGTGGACTGGACCGTTCAGAGCAACCAAAGGCAAAGGGAATGGTTCGTATAAGTTAGAAACTCTAGAAGGGGCCCCCATCCCACGTAGTTGGAATGCGGCTAATTTAAAGTTTTATTTTGTAAAGGGGACACTCTTTTTCCCTCCCAGGGTTTTTTAATGAGGTCACCCAAATAAAGAAAAGAAAAGTTTAAGATATTTCTGCCTTAGTTTTTCCCTTTCTTGTAAGATCAAAGAAACAGAGACAAGGCGTCGCCCAGATAAGGCGCCGCCAAGATAAGGCGTCGCCAAGGTAAAGCGCCGCCAAGATAAGGCGTCGCCTAGGTATGGCGTCGTCAAGATAAGGCGTCGCCAAAGTAAGGCACCAACAAAAAATGTAGCGCCACCAAGATAAGGTGTCACCAAGTTAGCGACATCACCATAAGGCGTCACCAGAACAAGGCGTCGCCAGAAGAAGGCATCGCCAGATAAAGAAGCGGGAGTCAGATGCGAAGCAAGATAATAGGTATGTTGAGTACAAGTTAAAAATCCGGGAGCCCAATCCTTGAGCAGGGGTTAAGGGATTCCTTCGAGATGCCCCCTCCTCAAGTATGAATAGCTAGCCCCCGGTATCAGATGTTAGACATAAGTTAAAAACCCAGGCGCTTGGTCCTTGAGCAGGGGTTAAGGGATTCCTCTGGGACACCCCTTCCTCAGGATAACTGGCCCCGGTATCAGACGATAGATGTAAGCTAGAATCTGGGTGCCTAGTCCTTGAGTAGGGGTTAAGGGATTCCTTCGGGACGCCCCCTTCTCAGGTATGAACAGCTAGCCCCCGCGTCTGATGTTCAGAAAATTTCGCCTTGGTGTTTTCAGACACCTTAAGGACGATACGACGTTGCTGTAGCAGGCCTCTTCTCAGGTGTGGGCACCAAACGCAAAATGATAAGGGCTAAGTTGCCCTAGTGCTTTAGACACTCCATGGACGATACGGTACTATTGTATAGGCCTCTCCGTGGGCGTGGGCACCAGAACGTGACTTTTGTCCCAAAGTGTTTAGACACGCTGAGGACACCCAGAGCAAGTCTCTCCTCGAGAATAGATACCCAGTACAGGTGGGATAAGTCCTCCACGCCTTTGAGCGATGTCGAGGCCCAAAAAAAAGAGACTCCCTCTTTCATCCTAAAGCGATGAGGTAAGTAAGAAGCAGGGCGAAGATTTTACAAGTTCAGAGGGAAAAAGAAACTCGAAAAGTGAGAAAGAGAAGCATAAAAGCATGAGTTATCAGAGACAAGGAAAATACGCAAAGTTAAAATCCTCCCTTGCCTTTGGGCAATGACGAGGCAGGTGACGCCTTCATGAGGAAGATTCCTCGCAGATAGAAAGGCCAAGTGGGGTTCTAAGTGGAAAGATCAGGAGAAGGGTATGCATCGCGACTCAGAGGGGAAGGGTAAGAGAGAAGGTCACGTGCTACCTAAAGAGTTAAAGACAAGGCGAAGAAGCGATGCATCGAAAGTAAGTACCAATTATGCCTTTGATTTAGTAAAGCAAGCAATAAAACAAAGAAGCTACAAGTACACGAGGATGTAAAAGTAAAGCTCGAATAAACATTTAAATAAAGTTAAGTGTCAGAATTATAGAGCAAGTGTTAGAAAGTACAAATTTACAAATGAAGTTTAAATAAGTAAAGTTCAATCCCCAAGGTCGAGGGGAACGACCTTCCCATCGTCTTCGGGTGCACAGCCTTCCGCCAGTGCACCTTCATCGCTTTCCACGAGTGCCACTCCCTTGGCGGACACACAGCCCCAGGCGACGCTCGCTCCAGAGGACTACGCGCAAGCGTATAAGTGGGCTCCCCTCCACCTACTTGCCGAAACGTCCAGCCAACTCCCAACTGATCATCTCGCCACCCTGCTGAAGGGTGCTGATGACGATCCTTCACGCGCCGTCGATAGAGAAGACGACCGGAACCTGGGCGTGCGCATCCCCCCCCCAAGGCATGCCTATCTGCGTAGATGATAGGGCCTCCAATGGGGTGCCCTTCACATTCATTTACTCGGCGATCTTTAAGAGGTTGCGCCTCCGCCTACCCTTCACCTTCTTTGTGAAGGAGCTCCTTACTGAGCTAAACGTTGCTCCTTGCCAACTTCATCCGAACGCTTGGGGCTTCATCCGCGCGTTCGAAATCCTGTGCAACCATTTCGGGCACCCTCCATCATCCGACGTCTTCCTCTACTTCTTCGAGGCCAAGAACCCAGGTGATAGGTCGTGGGTTAGCCTAAACAGTGTGACAGGGAGGGTGATCCTGGGTCTGTACCAGCAGTCTTTCAAGGACTGGAAAGGCAGGTTCTACATGATCACTTCCAACAGATGCAACCCCTCCCTTCTCGAGGGCTTTCCCCTCTACTGGGTTCCTAAGGTGGAGTTTAGGAAACCCAGAGGCTTGGAGACCATGGCGCCATACGAGCGCGAGCTGTGTGGCCTCCTCTCTGGCTTGGGCGCCAAATTTGGTTCGTCCACCATAATCAAGCACGAGTTCGACGCTGAAAAGCTCGAAAGATACATCGGTTTGTTTCCTCTTTTCCTCATCTACCTGCCCCTCATGCACATACTTGCTAACTGCTTTTCTGTGCTTTGAATTGTTTCTTTGAACTTGGTATGCTAACCCTTCACCACGTTGAACTGATGCAGACATGACTTCTGACAAAGAGAGGCGGCAAAGGCTGCTTGCCTAGCCAGGAGCCGACAGGCTGCTGGAGCCCCTACCGAAGTGGAGGCGACCGCCGAGCCCCTTCGCGCTTCCCCCATTTCGGTCGCGCCAGCTGAAGGGCGTGAAACTAGTGGTGACAAGAAGAGAAGACGATTGGTGAAGGCCCCTACTACCGTCATAACCGTTGAGGAGGAGAGCTCCGGGTCCCCTTTAGTCCAACGGAAAAGGAAAGGAACCGAGGGCCCCGAGGGTGATGCCAGCCCGCTCGCTCAGGCTCATGCATCCCCCGAGCGCCCACCATCACCAGCCCCCCTTTCCTCCCCACCCCCAGCAAAGTCACCCCCACCTACCCAAGCAGCTGGGAGTGGGATCGTGCGTTCAGAGGAGACCCCTCACCCTCTGCCATCACCACGCCCCCAAGACTCCGCCACCACCACTGAGGGTGGTGGAGAGAGCTCCTTCCGAGTGACGGGCCCCAGCGCCGAGGGACTTCCCAAGGTTCTCCGCCTGACCAAGCAGCTGCTGCAAAACCAAGAGCTGATCAAGTGGAGCTCCAGTGGGTTGGACCTTCATCTGGCCCGTCAGATGGTGCTTTCGCTGGAATTCTCCACGCAGCATCGCCGCCTCGAGAAGTTAGAGGGTAGGGTGAAGGAACTGCTTGGCCAACAGGAGTCACTACAAAGTGACTATGAGGCTTTGCAAGACACCAACAGCATGCTGAAAAAGATGTTGGAGGAGACCCAAATGGCGCGCGTCCAACGAATACAAGAGACTATCAAAACTGAGATGCTGATGGGGGACGCTGTTGCCACTCTCGACTCCCAGCTGATGGAGACGACGGGTAAGGCCGTCCAACTCGAGGCTAAGACCACTTACATGCGTCAACAAAACGCAAACCTGACGGAGGCCCTCGCCACGAGTGATTAGAAACTCAAAGACGCCGAGTCAGTCATTGCCACCTTGACCACCGAGAAGGCTGCGCTCGAGGCCGACAAAGCTGGGTTTGAATCTGAGAAGGCCAAACTATGGGAGGAGGCGACCGACACCTTTACTGAAGGTTTTGACTTTGCTATCGAGCAACTCAAGTGCGCCTTCCCAGAGGTAGATCGCTCCCAACTATCCATAAATTTCGAGGTGGTGGATGGCAAGATTGTCCGCCCTTGATGTGGCCCTCTTTATTTGCTCATGAACACTCGTGTAAACTTCGACAGTATATACTGAATTTTCTTTTCCTACCATTGCTTGTTTGATTGTGTATTTCTTCACTTTTATCCCTTGCTATGCGCGATTAACTATTAAACCTAAACGAGCTCGATTCCAAACCTTAACTGCGTTTGAACCGCTTTTTCCTCTAACTTCGATCACACGAGTGACCTTCGATGACTTGATCTGACGTAAGAACTTGTCTGAAACTTTTTTAACAACGTCTCGACCGCCGATAACCGATTAGGTTTGGACCCTTGCAACCACCTCCTCATCGGTCATCGTGCCTCCGTCCCATTTTTTTTCCTAGGTTACTTTGTCGCTCTAGCGCTTAATGCATAGAGGACTCTAACACCAATCTGTGTAAGATGATACCTTGATATCGGGGGGAAGAGTGTTTCGCGACAACCCCTCTTGCCTGCCCCAAGGTCTTCGAACTTTGGCACTTCGGACCGTACCTCCACCTTCTCACTCTTGGGGTGAGAAAGGGTTTGACTAAGAGCTCTACCGTGCCAATATTGATGCTGTGCCACTTAGGTAAGGGTGTTTCTCGAAATCCTCCCTTCCCTTCTTGGGCTTACTAGCACCCCTGGCATTTCAAACCTTAGCCGCCCGGACTCACGCCTGGGGTGAGGAGGACTTTAAACCGGTTGCCACACTCGCGCCTGGGGCGAGGGAGGCCCAACTGACCAACCGCACTCGCGCCTGGGGCGAGGGGGGGGGGGAATTTTAACTTTGAACTATGCAAACTATACCGTCCCGTATCCGGGCGTTGACAAAGTCAAGGTCAAAGTCAACGCCTGGAGTCAAAGTCAACACAAGGCGTCGCCTAGGTGAAGAGACGCCAAGTGCCAGCATCGCCAAGAGGAAGCATCGCCAAGGCAAGGCGTCGCCTAGGTGAAGGCGTCGCCCAACCAAGGCGTCGCCAAGATCAAATACCATCAAGTCAAGGCAATCACAGTGCGGTTCCCCGATACCCATGGGTAGGAAAGACCATGGAGGGAGCAACGCCGTGGGAAGGCCTCAGGTCTCGATAATCCGGGTAGTGATAAAGAGAAGGAAAAGGTGGGTTCAAGGCCATAGTGATAGCACCAGTGTAGGGCAGCCTGACTCGTGAAGTACCCCTGCCGCCCCAGAGACGCCTTTGGGACAGATACGACCCAAGGGGAGGGTCACACCCAGGGTAGCCAGGCGCAGGGTACGAGAGGAAGGCAGATACGCTCTCAAAGTGAGTGACTAGATGATTGGGGGCATGAGTTGGCACCCAAAAAAGTCACCCCTTGCGCAGTAGCACTCCCAAGCAGAAGGACTCACACGTAAAAACGTCCCCAGATGGGCAGAAACGTCCCCAGATGGGGTCATGGTGCTGTGAGGCCCTCCACGTGTACGATAGCCAGGTTAGAATAGAAACACCATTTAGTCAGGTACCAGGTAATTAAAGTCATTTAATACAGTTTCTGTTTTGAGCGTTTAAGGTACTATAAAGGCTCCCAAGCGTTTCAACGTCTTAAATGCGCTACGTTTTCTAATTAGACGCGCTAATTAAGTGCGTTACATTTTATGAATAAAAGCGCTTTAAGGCGCTTTAAATGCTTGGGTAGTTTAAATAGCGCCGAGAATGTTGGAAACGGGGTTCGAACTTTTGGCTAATTTTCCAGAAACACTCTAGTTGCTTGCTCGAGCCTTGAGGTTTTCGCACAAGGGACTAGGGAAGGATTTTGGCCAGAGGGAGAAAATATACACTAGACACAGTTTCCTTTTTACCACCTTCAGAGTGCCACACGCGGTACTCCGATACGGAGGTGCATAGTTTTTGGTGTTTCTTGCTGGCTGACTTGAGCGTCGGAGTGCAAACGGCCGCTAGGGCGCCCTTTTGTCCTTCTTTGCAGGAATCCACAGGTAACCAGTGGGAAGGAGTCCCTAGCTGACGGTTGAGGTCGCGCATGAAGACGTCCCAGGTCAACCGGACGGAACATTTGGCGCCCACCGTGGGGCCGATATAAAACATCAGTCCCATCACAAGTTTGAGAAGATCTACCAAGTTATAGTAACGTTGGAAGAGGTTTGAAAAGACCGTGACAATGACCACCACAAGACGGGGTACTGCACGCGCGGCCCCAGCAGAACTATCCATGCAACAGGTCCTGGAGATAATGCGGGGGATGCAGGAGAATATGGCGGAGTCGAAACTGGAACAGGAACGCATGCAAGCAGATCTCGAAGCCTCGCATGAGAGGAATGAAGAGCTCCGTCGTGTAAATGAGGAGTTGCGCCGGGGCCTGCGAAATAATCGGGGGCAACGTGAACATGACGAGATGGAGAACCATTCCCCGCCAAGGGAGTTTTCCACTCCCTTCTCGCAGGAGATTCTGGATGCAGTGATCCCGAACACGTTCGCGGGGCCCAAGGTGATCTTCACCGGGATGGAGGACCCTGAGATGCACCTCGCTGCATTTCACACACAGATGGTCCTGGTATGTGGCTCTGACGCTGCCAAGTGCAAGCTCTTTTTGAGCACCTTGACTGGGATGGCTATGGATTGGTTCATCAGCCTCCCGGACGGTCATATCACCTCTTTCCGACAACTATCGCGATTGTTCAGGGAACAATACCTAGCAAACAAGGCCCCGCCGCCAGTCTCCTACGATTTGTTTGATGTGAAACAGTATCAAGGAGAGACCCTAAAGGAATACATCAATCGCTTCGGGGCCCAAGTGGTAAAGGTTGGTACGACATAGGAACCTATGATTGTGTACGCGTTCGTGAAAGGCGTATGCCCCGGCCCTTTTGGGGAATCCATCATTCGCAGCCGCCCTAGGACTTTTGCTGAACTACGACGTCGGGCGGTAGAACATATCGCTTCTGAAGGAGAGGTGTGCGTGAAGCGCACCAGCGTCGTACCCTTGCGCCCGAGGAGACCGACGCGAGCTCAACCCGCCAGGGTCAATGAGACCACGACGGGAAGGAAGAAACCAGATGGGAGACGCCCCTACGAGGCGAGAAAGCCCCAGCCCCGGGATCCAGCGGGAGGCGATCGCCCGGCCAGAGAAAGAACGAGGCCGGCGAGATACAATTTTGTGGTGGGATTGAAGGACCTGATCGCCGTGCCTAATATAGCTGAGAGATTGAGGCGACCGGCGAAGTCCGATAAGGTGTTAGGGCCTCGGAAAGACTCTTGGTGCGAGTTTCACGAGGCTTTCGGTCACCACATTGATAACTGCCTGTCGTTGGGTTACCAGCTGGATGAGCTGGTGAGAACCAGGTTTTTGAAGGATTATGTCGCAGAACCCACAACGACCGCCACCTTGCCGCCGCCAGCGGAAGAACAAGCACACGAGACGTCGGTTCTCGGCGAGGTCCATACCATAGCTGGAGGATTTTCCGGCGGAGGACCCACCGCCTCTCAATGAAAGAAATACGCGAGGGGGGTCAACTCGATCGAAGAAAGAATCTCGGGTGAGCCGTGGGAGTCGGACCTCGTATTCACGAGGGGGGATCTTCGAGACGTGGTGCCGCACGACAATGACCCCGTGGTCATTTCAGTTGTCACAGCTGGGAGAAAGGTGCACAAAGTGCTTGTCGACCAGGGAAGTTCAGCGGACGTTATGTTCTGGTAGACATTCAATAAGTTGCGGTTGTCCCCCGAACTTTTGAGGCTCTACACAAGGTGCCCGTATGGGTTTGCGGACAACCAGGTGGAAGTTCGAGGCTACCTGGAGTTGAGGACTACGTTCACGGACGGAGAGGCCTCGCGTACCGAAAGCATCCGGTACTTGGTCGTGAACGCCAGCTCCGCTTACAACATCTTGTTGGGCAGGCCGGCGTTGAACCGGTTGAACGCAGTAACCTCCACACGCCATATGAAGATGAAGCTGCCGGACCTCAGTGGCAAGGTGATAGTCATCAAGTCAGATCAGGAGGAGGCAAGGAAATGCTATGAGAACAGCCTGAAAACGAAGAGAGGCGTGTTCATGGTGTATGAGCGTCCGCCGTGTGCAAACACGACGATGGCTGAGGCGACGCCCGCTGCGTTGACGCCTAACGAGGCCGTACCCGCGAGGGCGACGCCAAAAACAGATGCACCCATGGAGGAAGGCCCTGGCGACGCGGTGCCCGTGGAAGAGGCGGCGTCTGTCGAGGAGGATAGCAGGGAACAACCGACGGCTAACGCCGTGGAGAGGGAGATTGGCGGCAAAACGTTTAAGTTAGGAAGTTTGCTGAGCCCGGAAGAACGGGAAGGGGTGGCAGAAGTGATTTCGCGCCACCTGGATGCTTTCGCATGGTCCGCCTCGGATATGCCCGGCATCGACCCTGATTTTCTGTGTCAACCGTGCCTTGGTCTCAGTCTTTATCTTTCTCCGTTTGAAGTAGCGTGGGGCGTCGCTAGTAAAAGGGGCGTCGCCAAGAAAGAAGGCGCCGCCAAGAAAGAAGGCGTCGCCAAGAAAGAAGGCGTCGCCAAGAAGAAGGTGCCGCCAAGAAAGAAGGCGTCGCCAAGAGAGAAGGTGTCGCCAAGAAAGAAGGCGTCGCCAAGAAAGAAGGCGTCGCCATGAAAGAAGGCGTCGCCAAGAGAGAAGGCGTCGCCCAGAAGAAAGGCGTTGTCAAGAAGAAAGGTGTCGCCTGAGTGCAGGCGCCGCTAAGAGACATGACGGAGGAAAAGCGCACAATATATGAGACGTATGCAAAGTAAAGCGGCGTTGCAAAAACCAAGTATGGTATAGTAAAATTGATGTTACAAGGAGTGTTCGATACAAAATGCGAGTAATGCAAATAGGGCAAACATTACAACTCATACAAAACACGAAAATAACCACTCTTCAGTGGCCGTTGGAGTCAGCACGGGAAGAGGACGAAGCCCCGCTCTCAGTCCGCAGAGCTCGGGTAAGCCGCGTCCTCCGCTCTTGGTTTATTTTCGATCCTGCACCAAGGAAGATGAACGTGTCAGAGACACCGTGTAGCAAAACACGCCCAGATAGAGAACGATAAAGGCGGAAGTTTCTAGGGCAGTGACTCATACCTATATACTTCTCGAGAGTTCCAGCGTTGAACTCCAAACTGATCAAGGTGGCGGAGTCGAAACCTCCCGCCTCAGCGAGAATCCGGCAAACCACCTGGTCATTCGGGGCAAGCTTCTTGAAGGGTTTGGATTTGAGGGCCCTCGTCTCCCTCACCCAGTACAGTGGAAAACCATCTAGGGCGGAGGGAACGAGATTAGAACAACAGACCTTGAAGAACCGTCCTTTCCACCCAGTAAAGGAGGTTTGGAAGGGGGTCAGGAGAACTCTGCCAGGAACGTTACTGAGAGTTACCCAGAGGTTGTTCCTTTGCCTCTTCACCTCAAAGAAGTGAAGAAAGATGTCAACCGAGGGTGCACAACCCAGAAACCCGAAAAGGATGTCAAAGGCCTTGACAAAAGCCCAGCTGTTGGGGTATAACTGGGCCGGAGCGGCATTGATCTCCGTCAGCAGTTCCTTCTCAAACCTGGAGAAGGGCAGGCGTACGCCGATGGTTTTGAAAACCATCTGATAAAAGTAAAAGAAGGGGACCCCGTCGTTGGCCCGTTCGTCTCCACATACCGGCTCCCTTAGAGTGCAAGGGAGCACAGCAATGTCGTCGTCATGCCTCCTCGCAAAGGCACGGTGATTATAGGAGCAAGAATCCCCTTTGTGTTCCCTTATGGCCCTGGTGGAGAGTAAGCACGAGCATTCGTCAAGAAGCTCGCTCGAAGCCCAAGTATACAGGTCCTGGGGGTTGACCCTAGGAGGAGTAGCATGAGAAGACATTCTTGAACAAAATCAGGGAGGTTTGAAGTTTTGGCAAGTGTAAAACGCTGGTGGGAACGAACACTGAAAGAACCCTTCGCGAGAGGAGAAAGGGTGCAAGTAGGTTACGAAAAGCGCAGAAATGATGAGGACAGTTTCAAAGTTTTGAAGAATTAAATATTGCGGTTAGAGCGCCAAACGACGCAAATGGAAGTATTGCAGTTACAGCGCTAAACGACGCGAATGGATGCACCGCACGATCGAGCCACGTGGCAGAAGATGGAAGGATGTCCCTGACACCACTGGTTAAACTCAGAAGACGTCGTATCGACAGAATGCCCAATGGTACGATGCGCCGTCGAGAGTGGGTCAGGGGCATAGTAGGAGTCAGGACCAAGTCGAATGACTGAACGTCCCATCAGCCATACAAGAAGCGCCACGTGGATGGCACAGGCGAAACCTTGAGCTTTTCGCTGTCCTCAGGCGTCGACCAGGGCCAAGGTCAAAGTCAATGCCAAGGTAAAGATAACGCCCAAGGCGACGCCAGCATGAGATGCCCGAGGCGTCGCCAGGAAAGACGCAAAGGGCGACGCCAGCATGAGACGTTGCGGGCGTCGCCAACCCAAATATCAGTAGTGCCGCCTCCCCGATACCCACAGGTAAGAAAGACTGTGGAGGGAGACGAAATCGAAGGAGGCAAAGCTAGTTAGTGGCGTCGCCTCCCCGATACCCACAGGTAGGAAAGACTGTGGAGGGAGGCAAGATCGCCAAACGCCAGCGAATCACTGGCAGGGTTGTTCCCCGATACCTATGGGAAGGAAAGACCATGGAGGGAACGACCCCCCCGCCCCAGAGCACTCGGCGTTTTAGACACCCGGGGACGATACGGCGCTGCTGTGGCAGGCCTCTCCTTAGGCGTGGGCGCCGGGCACTAAGAATCAAGGGACGGATCGCTTTGGTGTTAGAGACACCCCATGGACGATACGACCCCATTAGGCAAGCCTCTCCGTGGGCGTGGACATACAAGGCCGCCCAACGCAATGAAAGAAACGGGTATGGTACAGGCAAACAACCGAAGCACGTGAAGGCAAAGAATGAGAGTAAAATCACACAGGCGGAATTCTATATCGTGATGGCACGAAAGTAATCATACAAAAACCCAAAGTTGTAACGAGAGTGCAGACGATTCAAAGAATTACAAATTTATCAAAGAAGGCTAAAACAAGTGTAAAGGAATGAACTGATGATCGAGGGTGGCGGTTCAATCGTCCATCTCCAGGGGCACGACTTTTCCATCAACAATGTGGTGAGTGGAATCGCAGTTGGAAATGTCGATCCCCGGATTCATGCAGACAGCTTGGGCCAGAGCCTTCTGGAATCCCTCCTCGAAAGTGCCCGCCATGTCCTGGATGAGGGTCTTTTTGTCCTTCTCTAGCTCCTCAATGGTGGCGTCCCCAGAAGTTACCTGCTTCTCCAAAGCCTCCTTCTCCACGCGGAGTCGGCTGACCTCGACTTGCAGTTTGTCGTAGTCAACCTGGAGAAGGCCCATAGCTTTGGCCTGGGTAGCCATTTCCTTTTCCATCCGCTCCACTTCATCAGCTTGCTCACAGCAGCGGGCCTTCAAGTCCTTTTGGACTTCTTCGTAAGCTTCGACTATGTCTTGAAGGCTCGTTACCTGAACTTTGAGGGCGACTTCCCGAGCGTAGAAGTCAGCCTGGAGCTCCACCGCCTCGGCCAGTTGTTCTTCAGCCTCTGCTTTGGACTCTTGCGTCTGCTTCAGAGTGGTTTGGTAAGCTTCGTTTTGGCGTCGCAGAGTCTTCTTTTCCTCCAGGGCAGTTACCCTTGTTTCCAAGGCCTGGAGGGTTTGAGCTTGCAGAACAGCGTTTCTGGCCTGGGCGCGCCATTCAAGGGCCACCACCAAGAAGGCCCCCAAGTAGAAAGGCATGCCCTCCTTCCTGTCGGAGCCCTCTGACATTGTTCCACCACTGAAGCCCCTCATCAGATGCATAATTGGAGGAGGGATGGCGATAAAATCAGGGGCGGCAGCGACGGGAGCAGGAGAAGCAGAGACCTCTGCCGGTGGCGGGGGTGGAGCAGACTCGGCGCCTTCGCCTATATCCTCTTGGACGGTTGTGGGGGGAAGGGAAGTAGCGCTGGGAGAGTTTTCCCTGAAAGAACACTCTCCCTGGGGCGACGCCGCCGGTAGGAGGGGAACCCTTGCAGATTTCCTCCTCTTGAAGGGTGCCACGCCATCCGAGTCCTCATCGTCGGATATGATCTCCAAGACCCGTTTCCCTTTGTCGAGGGGGGTTGGGGCCGGCGATGAGGCCACGACAAGAGGAACGGCGGCGATGGGCAGAGGAGAGCCGGGAGTCTGAAGCGCCTCAGGGCTATGTGGGAACGGTGAAGATGAGCCTAGTGGAGTTTCAGTAGGGTCGGTGGTGGCAGAGGCAGGGTTGATGGGGGTTCGGGTCAGCAGCAGGGGCGGAAGAGGCGCCCGCTTTGGCCGCACGAGCGTCCTTTATCGCCTTTGCCAGCATCATCCTTTTGGAGGCGCCCATCACCGATCCTACATTCAGATAAACCAAGCAGCAGAAGTCAAAGCCAAAGCAATTATGCAAAATCACAAAACGCGTAGAAACGTGGGACGCGAATCACATGGCACAAGGGAAAACAGGTGAAAGAGGCCAGAGGAACAAACATCCAGTAGCAAGGTACAGATAACAAAAGATGAAAAGGGAAGGGTCTCCCTACCAAAGTATGTGGTCAGGGCGTGAGCATTGTATTCGCTCGTGATAAGCTTCAATGTATCAAAGACGATCCCCAGGCCAGCCAAGGCCTTGCATACCTCCCTGTCAGCAGGGGATAGCTCATCCAAGGCTTTGGCCCTGAGCAGCTTAGGGTGCTCCGTCCAGTACAGGGGAAAGCCGTCTAAGGCTGTGGGGTCGTGCTAGGCGCAACACACCCTAAAGAATTTTCCTTTCCAGTTTTTGTAGGAGTTCTGGAAGAGGGTGAGAAGGATCCTACCCGTGATCCCGGAGAAGCTTACCCAGAAGCTCTTCCCCTGTTTCTTCACCTCGAAGAATTGCAAGAAGACATCCACAGAGGGAAGGATGCCCAGGTACCCGCAGAGAATTTGAAAACCCCTTACAAATGCCCAGCTGTTGGGGTGGAGTTGGGCGGGGGCGGTGTTAATCTCGGTGAGGAGTTCCCTCTCAAAGGGTGTGAATGGGAGGCGCACCCCAATGCGTTTAAACACCGTCTGGTACATGAAGAAGAAGGGACTACCCTTTCTAGGTCTGTCATCCACACACACAGGTTCCCCCGGTCGGCCGGGACGAACGGAGATGTGCGCGTCATGTGTGCGGCAGAAAGCATTAAAGTTATACAAGTGGGGATCCCCACGATGATTCTCCAGGTCCTGAAAGGATGCCAGGCTGGTGCACTCGTTCAGAAGCTCGTCGGGGGCCTATGTATAGAAGGCTTTATAATTGGACTTGGGGGTCTTGGGGGGAGAACCAGACTGGGAGTTCGGGCGCGTCATGGTGTGAATAAATAGCTGGAGAAAGAAGAAGGAAAAAGGTTTTTAACAAAGTGATGCCAAGACAGAAAAGGGGGTAAAACCCCAGGAAATACCATCCACACGAGAAAACCCAGAAAGAAGGAGAGGGGAACAGAGAAGAAAGGAGAAGCGGAAGAACACAGCGATGCATAAACGTAAACAGTCCCAGGCAGTTCAATAAACTATGCAATGCGATGAAGGAGAAGAGTCGGGATGTGCAAAAATCATACCTTTGTTGTCGAAGTAAGGGAGGAAGGAGAGCACGAAGGAAAGAGCAGGAGTTGCAGGGAAAGGGTTTGAGGACAATGAACAGTGCGGAGATGCAGAGAGAATGGATGTAACAGTGGTGTGAGCGCGGGGTTTGGGGTAACTTGAACGTTACATTTGCAACCCAAGAGGCGCTAATCAGGAGCCGTGAGATCGTGCCGCGTGTCAAAGGATTAAGCACCCCAGGGGAGCGCAAAAGACTACAGAGGCTGGCCGCGTGATGAGCCACGTGGCGCACGATTAAGCGTAGCCCCAAGAGGCATTATTTTCCCCGCTTCAGAGGATGTCCAATCAGCCATTAAGAATGCCCCTATAGTTCAGAGAGTGTCACGTCAATAATTCGAGAATTGTTGAGTCAGCAGGGAATGACACGTCATCAGGGTGGCACGTGGACGGCGTGGGCGAGGCCTTAGTCTTTGCGCTGAAGACAAGTCTTCGGCTTAAGACTAGGGGGCTTGTGTACCGTCCCGTATCCGGGCATTGACAAAGTCAAGGTCAAAGTCAACGCCTGGAGTCAAAGTCAACACAAGGCGTCGCCTAGGTGAAGAGACGCTAAGTGCCAGCATCGCCAAGAGGAAGCGTCGCCAAGGCAAGGCGTCGCCTAGGTGAAGGCGTCGCCCAACCAAGGCGTCGCCAAGATCAAATATCATCAAGTCAAGGCAATCACAGTGCGGTTCCCCGATACCCATGGGTAGGAAAGACCATGGAGGGAGCGACGCCGTGGGAAGGCCTCAGGTCCCGATAATCCGGGGTAGTGATAAAGAGAAGGAAAAGGTGGCTTCAAGGCCATAGTGATAGCACCAGTGTAGGGCAGCCTGACTCGTGAAGTACCCCTGCCACCCCAGAGACTCCTTTGGGACAGATACGACCCAAGGGGAGGGTCACGCCCAAGGTAGCCAGGCGCAGGGTACGAGAGGAAGTAAGATACGCTCTCAAAGTGAGTGACTAGATGATTGGGGGCATAAGTTGGCACCCAAAAAAGTCACCCCTTGCGCAGTAGCACTCCCAAGCAGGAGGACTCACACGTAGAAACGTCCCCAGATGGGCAGAAATGTCCCCAGATGGGGTCATGGCGGTGTGAGGCCCTCCACGTGTACGATAGCCAGGTCAGAATAGAAACACCATTTAGTCAGTGATCCGATCGGTCATCGGTAGTCGATGACGTCAGCATCAGGGAACCACGTGGACCACTCGCAGGGGGACACGTGGACCAGGTGGCAGAGAGGTCAGGGGGACGATCGCCAAGAGAGGTGATCGGTGGTCAGTAACCAAGTTACCACCGACAGATCAGGCGACAGAGAGGTCGGGGGATAGATCACCCAGAATGGTGATCGGTGGTCAGTAGCCAAGTGACCACCAGCAGATCAGTTCTTAGACTCGCGCCTGGAGGCAGAGCGCGATAAGCGAATAAACACTGATCAGTCATCGGGTGCATTGTCATCGGGGTCTCGTGTTACACGCAGTTAAACTGGGACTGAGGCTCCCAGCGAGAGTGTTATGCATGGACCTCGCATGAACACACCTCAAGGAATCATGCACGAGAGTGGCCTGAGGGAACTAGTAAGCCAGTCGGTGATTGGTGATTCCCTCAACCCATTACGTGCGTGGCATCGTGAAGGGTAAGTCGCCGTTTGGTGAGTGTGCCTAGACCAGCCACACCCGACGTTCTCCTAAGAGTATGCGATTTACCCAGATAAGAGAAGCATCCCAGGTTACTCCGCAAGGGCGTAACTTAGGCAGACGAAGAGAGGCGCTAGAGCCCTTCCAGTAAGTGACACGTGTGTGGTTAGATGTGAGTTGCAGGCCTCCACGTGTCATCATCTGAGAGGGGTGCGGTCCAGACAAAAGAGCACTCCGTACCACTAAAGGTACAGACAGGCGCAGCCAAGCGCAGACTCTCACGCTCCCCATTGCTGATTCTGAAGGTACGCTTTCTCTGAAAAGCATAACAGGGTTCTGACACATGCCAGAAAAGCATAACAGAATCCTGTTATGCCCAGAAGCAGAAAAAGAGAGATAAAAGGGAGAATCAGAGGGAGAGTGAGGGGAGGAGAAAAAAGAGAGACGAAAAACAGAGTGCAAGTTTTTTCTCACACACGCATTACTAGTTTCCAGTTTCTGGTGGTTCTGTTGGACTAACTTGATCATCAGAGTGCAAACGGCCGCTAGAGGCGCCGTCTATGTATTTTGCAGGTCACATTTGAAGGTTTCTGAGAGAAAGTTCGGAGGGTGATTCTGCAGGAGACGCAGTCGTGTGGACAGGGCAGAGAGTGCCACGAAGCGATTCCTCCACGTTCGAGTTGCCGGCGGGATCATTTGGCGCCCACCGTGGGGCCCGAGTGAATCGTTGTCCCATATATACCACAGTTTTAAAAGCTTACCAGAGTTTAATCAGTTCTTTGATAGAGAAGATGCCCAGTAACAGACAACCATCACCTGCTCCATCCGCTGACGAAGGAGCTGTGACAATGGCGCAGGTCCTGGAAATGGTGCGCACGCTGCAGGATAACGCTACAGCGTCGAAAGTTGAACAAGAAAGGATGCAGACGGAGTTGGCTGCGTCGCAAAGCAGGAACGATGAGCTGAATCGTGTCAACGAAGAGTTGAGAAGGACGCTGCAGGCGTAGAGGGAGCACGTTGTTGACGAAAGGGTGTCTAGGCAGCCCTCACCTCCAAGGGCATTTCCCATGCCATTCTCCCCTGAGATCATGGGAACCATGGTGCCTCCCAACCTGGTGGGGGTAAAAGCGTCGTTCAAAGGGGTAGAAGACCCGGAGGCGCATCTGACGGCATTCCACACCCAAATGATGCTGTCTGGGGGCTCAGACGCTGTGTACTGCAAGATGTTCATGAGCACACTGAGCGGAATCGCCATGGAGTGGTTCGTGAGTTTACCAGAAGGGCATATCACGTCTTTCTCCCAGTTCTCGAAGCTCTTCACTGAACAATACATCGTCAACAAGGCACTTGCAGTGGTGTCCTACGATCTGTTCGACGTGCGCCAGTATCAAGGTGAGTCGCTGAAGGACTACCTCAACCGCTTTGGGCACAAGTGGTTAGACTGCCCAGCAAAGATGAAGATATGCTGGTGCACGCGTTTAAGAAGGGAGTGCTGCCTGGCCCTTTCAGCGAGTCTCTCATCAGGAGCCATCCCAGCACCTTTGCAGAGATTCGACGACGTGCGGTGGCGCACATAGTGGCAGAAACAGAGGTTTCTGAGAAGAGGGGAAGTGCTGCACCACCCAGACCGCGTGGAGGGCAAGGAAAGCCACAGCAAGCAAGGGTGCATGAGGCCAAAGAGGGGAAGAAGGTGCGGGAAAAACCTCGTCCCTATGCACCAGGCAAAGACCAGAGCAAGGGGCGTGCAAGGAAGAATAACGCACCCCCGAGATACAACTTCATGGTGGGATTGGCGGATCTCATCGCCCTTCCTGCCGTAGCAGCAAGACTACGAGTACCAGAGAAGACAGATAAGGTACTTGGAAGGAAGAAGGATGAATGGTGTGAGTTTCATCAGGCCTTTGGCCATACACTTCATTCCTGTTTGGCGCTGGGACACCAATTGGCAGGGTTGGTGAAGTCTGGTTTTCTGGCAGATTACCTGCGTGAGCCACAGGGTGATCGCGCGTCAGGATCCCAAACTGGAGAGCAACAGCATGAAGTCCCTGTGCATGGGGAAGTGCAGACGATCGCTGGAGGCTTCTCTGGTGGGGGATGCACAGCTTCACAAAGAAGGAGATACACTCGATCTGTGATGGCGGTAGATGCAGTGAATGAGAGTCATTACCCTGAGGTGGACATTATCTTCAGGAAAGCTGACCTACGGGACGTTGTCCCGCACGACAACGACCCTGTGGTCATTTCTCTCATCACAGCAGGAAGACGGGTGCATAGAGTACTCGTAGATCAAGGAAGTTCGGCGGATGTCATGTTCTGGCCAACATTCAACAAGCTACAGTTGTCCCCTGATCAGTTAAGACCGTATACTGGTTGTCTCTACGGTTTTGCAGGGGATCAGGTAGAAGTGCGGGGATACATCGAGCTGAGGACAACGTTCACTGACGGAACGACAGCCCGCACGGAAAAGATAAAGTACCTGGTGGTGAATGCCCCTTCTGCGTACAATGTCCTGTTGGGGAGGCCAACACTCAATAGACTGGGCGCAATACCATCGACAAGGCACATGAAGTTGAAGCTGCCGTCGATGGAAGGGACCGTGATAACCATCAAGTCGGATCAGGCTGAGGCAAGACGCTGTTATGAAAACAGCTTGAAGCAAAAAAGAAGTGTGTGCCATGTCACCACAAAACCACCACCAGGCGTGCGCGAAGAGCGATTGGCGGTCAGGGAGACACAAGGCACTCAGAGGATGGAGAACGCTGCGGTGGGGGGCTCCCAGGAGGCCCAAGTTGAGGAAGAAGAGGAAGGCACAATCACTCCTCGCGAGTCAGGGATCGCGAGAGCGGTCATTGCCAGTGAGAGAAGGCCCCACCCAGCTGAAGGGTGGGTCGAAGTGGACATCAGGGGAAGAAAATTCAAGTTGGGGGAATCCCTCATTGAAGAAGAGCGAAGGCTGATCATGGGTGTGATTGAGAAGCACATGAATGCCTTTGCATGGTCAGCATCCGACATGCCAGGAATCGACCCCGATTTCCTCTGCCATCGTCTATCGATGGACCCCATGGTTCGACCGGTGCGACAGAGGGGAAGGAAATTCAACGAGGAGAAGAGGAAGGTGATCCACGCAGAAGCTCCTTGCCGCAGGG
The DNA here is from genome assembly GCF_000499845.2 of Phaseolus vulgaris. Lineage (NCBI taxonomy): Eukaryota > Viridiplantae > Streptophyta > Magnoliopsida > Fabales > Fabaceae > Phaseolus > Phaseolus vulgaris. The sequence continues at coordinate 21,694,683 of NC_023750.2, forward strand.
CATATCAGAGAAATCCAGTACCCCGAGTGGCTAGCGAATGTGGTACTGGTGCAGAAGGCAAGCGGCAAGTGGAGAATGTGCGTGGACTTCACTGACCTCAACAAGGCGTGCCCCAAGGATTCTTACCCCCTACCCAGTATAGATGCTCTAGTTGATAGCGCCTCGGGGGGAAAGCTACTCAGCTTCTTGGACGCTTTCTCAGGGTATAACCAGATCAGGATGCACCCAATGGACGAATGCAAGACCGCGTTTATGACGGAACGGTCTTGCTATTGCTACAAGGTCATGCCATTTGGGTTGAAGAATGCGGGGGCTACCTACCAGAGGCTCATGGATAGGGTGCTCTCGCCCATGCTGGGAAGGAACGTACACGCCTATGTAGATGACATGGTGGTTACATCCCAAGAGAAGAAGCATCATGCGGCTGATCTGGAAGAGCTATTCACCACCATTGCCAAGTACAGGCTGAAGCTCAACCCTGAGAAATGCATATTCGGTGTGGAGGCTGGAAAGTTCTTGGGTTTCCTCTTAACAGAGTGGGGAATCGAAGCTAACCCGGAGAAGTGCGCAACAATCGTGGCAATGAGGAGCCCAACGACGGTAAAGGAAGTGCAGCAGCTCACCGGTCGCTTGGCAGCCTTGTCCCGGTTTATGTCCGCTGGAGGGGAGAAAGGTCACCCATACTTCCAGTGTCTCAAGCGCAACAGCAAATTTCTCTGGACGCAGGAGTGCGAGGAGGCCTTCATTAAGTTGAAGGGGTATTTGGCAAGCCCACCAGTCTTGCGAAAGCCCCAGGTAGGCATCCCTCTTCGTCTATACTTTGCTGTTACGGAGAGGGCAGTCAGTTCAGTCCTGGTGCAAGAGCAGGACCAGGCCCAGAGGCCTGTTTACTTCGTAAGTAAGGTGCTGCAAGGCCCTGAAACAAGGTACCAGGCCCTCGAGAAGGCTGCTCTGGCGGTGGTATTCTCAGCCAGAAGACTCAGGCATTATTTCCACAGCTTCACAGTGGTGGTGATGACTGACCTGCCTATCCAGAATGTATTGAAGAAACCTGATGTGGCAGGAAGGATGGTTAAATGGGCAGTAGAATTGTCAGAATTTGACATTCAGTACGAGCCCCGAGGGCCGATCAAGGGGCAGGTGTTCGCGGACTTTGTAGTCGAGCTATCATCAATCGCGACACCTGCAGAAGGGCTAGATTTCCGATGGGTGTTATCGGTGGATGGCTCCTCTAATCAGCAGGGAAGCGGCGCTGGGGTCATCCTGGAAGGACCAAACGGGGTACTGATCGAGCAGTCCCTCCGTTTTGCCTTCAAAGCTAGCAACAATCAGGCGGAGTATGAGGCCCTGATCGCAGGAATGTTGCTAGCAAGGGAAATGGGAACAAGAAATCTGCTGGCCAAGAGCGATTCGTTACTGGTCACTGGGCAGGTTACGGGGGAGTTCCAAGCAAAAGATCCCCAGATGGCAGCCTACCTGGAGTATGTGCAGCTCCTGAAGACGTCCTTCACCGAGTTTGAGTTAGTACATGTGCCAAGAGAGCAAAACGCCCGAGCAGACCTGCTTGCCAAGCTGGCCAGCTCAGGCAAGGGGGGGGGGGGAAGCAGAGGACTGTCATTCAGGAGACCCTGAAGGTGCCGCGCGCGTTTGTATCAGACAACCAGGTGCTTCATGTATACAAGTCAATGGAGCGTCTAACGATCGGTCATCGGTCGTTGACTCAAGAGACGCTAAGAGCACCGAGGGTGAGATCGCGACCCTCAAAGATCGGTGAGTCGATGGAGGTCCATGCGGAGAAGGAACCCCACACCTGGATGACGCCATACCGGCTATACTTAGAAGATGGTGTACTCCCGCTCGATCTGACTGAGGCAAAAAGGATAAAGAGGAGTTCAAGTAAGTTTACTCTTATAGATGGAAGCCTCTTTAAATTTGGATTTTCTCACCCTGTGCAGATCTGTGTACACGGCGAGCAATGTACCAGACTCATGTCTGAGCTGCACGAGGGGTGTGCGGAAGCCATGTAGGTGGTCGCGCTTTGGCAGGTAGAGTACTCCGCGCGGGGTACTACTGGCCAAAGCTGAAGGAAGATTGCATAAGGTTTGCTCAGCGATGCAAACAATGTCAGCTGCATGCAGATTGGCACAAGGCACCCCCTGAGGAGTTGAGGTCCATCCATAGCCCGTGGCCATTCCATACATGGGGGATTGACATCCTAGGACCCTTTCCCCTGGCGACAAGGCAGATGAAGTTCCTCATTGTGGCCATTGAATATTTCACCAAGTGGGTGGAGGCAGAGCCAGTTGCACACATCACCGCACAGAAAGTCGAACACTTCGTCTGGAAGAACATTGTCTGCCGCTTCGGAATACCCAAGAGGCTGGTTTCCGACAATGGCACCCAGTTCACCAGTCATCAGCTGAGAAAGATGTGTGAAGAGTTAAAGATACAACAGGTTTTCGCTTCAGTGGAGCACCCACAAACAAATGGGCAGGTGGAGTCAGCAAACCGAGTGCTGCTCAGGGGGCTGAAGCGAAGACTAGACAATGCCAAAGGAGGCTGGGCAGAGGAGGTCCCCAGAATTGTATGGTCTTATCACACCACCCCACAGTCCAGCACCCATGAGACACCCTTCAGCCTTGTCTATGGGACAGACGCCATGATCCCTGTGGAAATACAGGAGAGCTCCCCCAGATTCTTGAACTTCGTTGCTGAAGAGTCCAATGAAGAGCGTAAGGTGAATCTGGATCTGCTAGACGAAGTGCGGGAAGAGGCCAGAGTCAGTGCCGAAGCTGTGAAGAGAAGAGTAGAGCGGAGGCACAACTGTGAGGCCCAGGCGTTTCCAGGAAGGTGATCTGGTGATGAGAAAGGCGCATCAAAATGACATGCAGAACAAGTTATCCCCAAAGTGGACAGGTCCATACAGAGTGGTGGAGACATTAGAGAACGGAGCCTATCGCCTAGAGACTTTGGAAGGAGGAGCAATCCCCAGAACATGGAACGCCACCCATTTAAAATTTTATTTCAGTTAAAGTTGTACAGTAATAGGCGTTCTCGCGCTAAAAGACACATGTTTGCATGTGGTGGAAACAGCTGAACAGACAAGGGGCACTCTTTTCCCTAAGGAGGGTTTTTAACGAGGCCACCCAATTAAAGAAAAAATTCCAGCATATAAAGCGTGCTCAAGTATTAAAGTTAAAATCCTCCTTGCCCCAGGTGCAAGTGCAGGTGATTGGTTAGGCCCTACTTGCCCTAGGCGCAAGTACTGGCACCGATCTAAGTCTTCCTCACCCCAGGTGTGAGCGCAAGCAGTTAAAGGTTTGAAAAGCCAGGGGTGCTAGTAAGACCAAAGGGGGGAAAGGAAAGGTTTTGACAAAACGTCCTTACCCACTTGGCATACACCAATATTGGCCCAGTAACACTCTTAGTCAGAAACCCTTCTCACCCCAGGAGTGAGACAGGGAATGAGCGACTCAACCCGCCAAAGGGTGATAACCTTGGGGGAAGTAAGAGGGGTTAGCGAGAAACACTTTTCTTTCCCCAAGACGAGGCATCACCTTGAGCGATCGATGTCAAAGTCCTTTATGCACTTAGCGCTAGAGCGACAGAGAAAGCTAAGTAAAGACTAAAGAGCGATCACTGATGAGTTGTCGGTAATTGGCTAGTAGTGCAAAGTAGCGCACGAGGACTGTTAAACACCAAGCTGAGGGAATAGCCAGTCGTGATCAAGAGAAGCAGATCGCGCTAAGCCTAAGCTGGTTAACACTCAGTCGTGCGCAAAGAGTAAGAGAAGCAGATCGTGCTAAGCCTAAGCTGGTTAACACTTAGTCGTGCGCGAAGTAAAAGACGAAGCTCAAGATCGCGCTAAGCCTAAGCTGGTTAACACTTAGTTGTGCGCGAAGTAAAAGACGAAGCTCAAGATCGCGCTAAGCCTAAGCTGGTTAACACTTAGTCGTGTGCGAAAGGAAAGGTAAAGCCCAAGATCGCGCTGAACCTAAACTAGCTAACAGTTAGTCGCGCACATAAAGACAAGCGAAGTTCAAAGAAAATGCAAGGGAAGAAACTTATGCAACAAAAGAAGCTCATACAAATTGAGAGTTTACATTCATAGCCAAGTCTTATACAATTCCAAAGTGCGAAGAAAGAAAAACTGTACAGAAGCTAAATTTACAGAGAAAGGAAGGGTTTAAGGAGTAGGGGGGATGAGCTTTCCATCCACCACTTCATGGTAGATGCTGAACTGCGAGAGGTCCAGGTTCGGGAGAACGCATTTGATTTGCTCGAGGGCTAGCTCGAATCCGTCTCTAAGGGCATCAACACCCACGTTCATCAAATCGGCCTTCTCCACCTCCAGTTCTTGCTTTGAAGCCTCCGCAGCATCCCTCTCAGTGGTGACGGCAGCAAGGGAGGAGGCAGCCTCAGACAGTTTGCCCACCACCTCCTCAAGTTTTTTCTCCCTAGCAGCAGCTGCTTCTTTGGCGGACTCGAGCTCCCCCAATAGCTGAGTGTTCTGTTGGCGTAGGGAGGAAGTCTCGGCCTTAAGCTCCACCACCGTGCAGTCCAAGGAGCCAACAACTTCCCCCATCAAGATCTCTGTCTTGATGGTCTCTTGGACCTGTGCTAGGTACTCCCTCCTAGCTTTCTCCACCATGCCCGCATCAACTCCACAAATCCTTGGGCAGCTTCAAAGTCACTTCGCAGTGACTCCTTGTCATGCTCAAGATCCTTCACCCTCTTCTCCAGGGCTAGTTGCTTGCGATGCTGGGTGGAAAACTCCAGAGAGAGCACCACCTGCTTGGCCAGGTGCATATCCACCTCATCACCACTCCACTCAACAAGCTCCCGGTTGCTTATGAGTTGTCGGACCAGGGTGATGACCCTGCTGAAGTTTTCGTGGTTGGCCCCAGAAGTGCTTGGGCGCAAGCTGGACCCCCCACCTTCAGCAGTGGCGGTGGGGATTGGCAGTGGTGGTGGTGGACCCCCAGCAAGATGAGCAGGTGGATCAGGTGATTGGCCTGCTGGGGGGGAAGACGGCAGTTGGGAAGTTGGAGGCAACTGCTGGCCTGGAGAAGGAAGGTTGGTAGGCTCTGAGGCAGTTTAAGCGCAGGGAGGAGGGGAAGACCCTTCCTCTACTTCCACCACCTCAATCTCCCCAGGCTGGAGAGTTGAGGCCCCCTCAACTGCTGACCTTTTTCTTTGGCGGTGCACCAGAGGAGAGCCTGAGCTCTCCTCTTCAGTTGAAGCAGCAGTAGCAGCAGCGGTTGAAGCGGAAGCCCTCACCAGCCTCTTCCTTTTCTTCCCTGGCTCGGGGCCTTCAGCTGGCGCGACCGAGAGTGGAGGGGCTGCGATGGGCTCTGTTGTGGAAGAAGAGGAGCCAGTGCCCTTGGCTCCCCTACGTTTGGCAAGCTCCAGCAGGGCTAGCTTCCTATCTTTTCCCGTCATCGAGTCTGCATACATGGAAAAAGGAAAGGTTAGAGGGCCAAGTTATGCAAGTAAGTTAAAGAACACATAAAAGTATGCATGAAAAAGTGCAGGTATCCGAAGAAGTGCAAGGAAGGCTACCTATATATTTTTTCAGAGCCACCACATCAAACTCATCTTTGATGAGGCGGGCGGAGTTGTACTTGGCCCCCAGGAGCAGCCCACATAGCTCGCGCTCGTAGGGGGCCATAGCTTCGAGGTCCCTGGATTTCTTGAACTCGACTCCAGGAACCCAGTAGAGGGGGTACCCCTCGAGCAGGCTTGGACTTTGAGGGGTAGCAGATATCATGTAGAATCTGCCCTTCCAGTCTTTGAAGGATTGCTGGTACAGGCCCAGGAGCACCCGTCCAGCAACCCCGTTCAGGCTCACCCAGGACCTGTCCCCAGGGTTCTTCGCTTCGAAGAAGTAAAGGAACACGTCCACGGAGGCGTTTTGCCCGAAATGACTGCAGAGGATCTGAAACGCCCGGATGAAGGCCCAGGCATTTGGATGGAGTTGGCAGGGCGCGACGTTTAGCTCCATCATCAGCTCCTTTTCGAAGAAAGTGAAAGGGAGGCGCAGCTTTAGTCTTTTGAAAATGGCGGAGTAGATGAAGACAAAGGGCACCCCATTGGTGGCCCTGTCATCTACGCAGATAGGCATCCCTCGAGGAGGGATGCGGATTTGGATATTGAAGTCGTTCTCCCTGTCGATGGAGCAGGAAGGCTCATCAGGGTTGTGACTTAACAGGGACTTGAGATGGCCCTCGGGCAGTAGAGTGGAGGTTTCAGCGAGCAAGGCCAGGGGAGCCCATTGGTAGACCCTGGCATTGTCGTGGTAGGAGGTAGCCACAGGCGGTGGTGGAGCTGGCGCACTCGCGGAAGGCTGTGCACCAGAAGAAGAAGCAATGACGCGCGCAGTTTGTTTCAAGCGAGCCATCGTGAGATAGCTGAAAATGGAGGAAAAACGAAAAGTCAGAATAAATGGGAGGAGGAGGAATGATGAATGTTTCGGTGAAAACAGAAAAGAGAAAGGAAAAGGAGATGCCCAGATGAAAGGAAGAAGAAGAAGAAGCAGAAGCCAGAGTAAGAGCCCGAAAAAACCCTAGCGCGGGTTCGAGAGAGGGAAATGGGAAAGATGAATGCATGATAACTAGAATGATAAATGCAATCGGTAAAGATGACCAAAAAGGGGCCAGGGAAAAGAAAAACCATACCTTTGAATGATCGCAAGAGATTGGGAAGCAGAGAATTTGAAGAAAGATGGGTGCGCGGAAGAGAAGTTCGCAGAGAGTCTGGGAGTCGAATGAAGAAGATGAAGGAACAGTGGAAGGGCGCGCCAATTTGAATAAGAGAAGCGCTAGCGACGCACAACGCTGGCCGTTGATGGCGCCACGTGTCGCGAGATTAAGAGAGGGAGTCCAAACGTTAAAGAAGCAGCACGTGAGGTGGCACGTGAGGCGGCCCCACTTGCCACGTGGACTGAAGGCACGACCACTTAGACTCTTCGCTGAGAACGAGTTCTCGACTCGAGACTGGGGGGCTTGTGATCCGATCGGTCATCAGTAGTCGATGACGTCAGCATCAGGGAACCACGTGGACCACTCGCAGGGTGAGACGTGGACCAGGTGGCAGAGAGGTCAGGGGGACGATCGCCAAGAGAGGTGATCGGTGGTCAGTAACCAAGTTACCACCGACAGATCAGGCGACAGAGAGGTCGGGGGATAGATCACCCAGAATGGTGATCGGTGGTCAGTAGCCAAGTGACCACCAGCAGATCAGTTCTTAGACTCGCGCCTGGAGGCAGAGCGCGATAAGCGAATAAACACTGATCAGTCATTGGGTGCATTGTCATCGGGGTCTCGTGTTACACGCAGTTAAACTGGGACTGAGGCTCCCAGCGAGAGCGTTACGCATGGACCTCGCATGAACACACCTCAAGGAATCATGCACGAGAGTGGCCTGAGGGAACTAGTAAGCCAGTCGGTGATTGGTGATTCCCTGAACCCATTACGTGCGTGGCATCGTGAAGGGTAAGTCGCCTACACAGAGAGTAACGTTTGGTGAGTGTGCCTAGACCAGCCACACCCGACGTTCTCCTAAGAGTATGCGATTTACCCAGATAAGAGAAGCATCCCAGGTTACTCCGCAAGGGCGTAACTTAGGCAGACGAAGAGAGGCGCTAGAGCCCTTCCAGTAAGTGACACGTGTGTGGTTAGATGTGAGTTGCAGGCCTCCACGTGTCATCTTCTGAGAGGGGTGCGGTCCAGACAAAAGAGCACTCCGTACCACTAAAGGTACAGACAGGCGCAGCCAAGCGCAGACTCTCACGCTCCCCATTGCTGATTCTGAAGGTACGCTTTCTCTGAAAAGCATAACAGGGTTCTGACACATGCCAGAAAAGCATAACAGAATCCTGTTATGCCCAGAAGCAGAAAAAGAGAGATAAAAGGGAGAATCAGAGGGAGAGTGAGGGGAGGAGAAAAAAGAGAGACGAAAAACAGAGTGCAAGTTTTTTCTCACACACGCATTACTAGTTTCCAGTTTCTGGTGGTTCTGTTGGACTAACTTGATCGTCGGAGTGCAAACGGCCGCTAGAGGCGCCGTCTGTGTATTTTGCAGGTCATATTTGAAGGTTTCTGAGAGAAAGTTCGGAGGGTGATTCTGCAGGAGACGCAGTCGTGTGGACAGGGCAGAGAGTGCCACGAAGCGATTCCTCCACGTTCGAGTTGCCGGCGGGATCAGTCAGGTACCAGGTAATTAAAGTCATTTAATACAGTTTCTGTTTCGAGCGTTTAAGGTACTATAAAGGCTCCCAAGCGTTTCAACGTCTTAAATGCGCTACGTTTTCTAATTAGACGCGCTAATTAAGTGCGTTACGTTTTATGATTAAAAGCGCTTTAAGGCGCTTTAAATGCTTGGGTAGTTTAAATAGCGCCGAGAATGTTGGAAACGGGGTTCGTACTTTTGGCTAATTTTCCAGAAACACTCTAGTTGCTTGCTCGAGCCTTGAGGTTTTCGCACAAGGGACTAGGGAAGGATTTTGGCCAGAGGGAGAAAATATACACTAGACACAGTTTCCTTTTTACCACCTTCAGAGTGCCACACGCGGTACTCCGATACGGAGGTGCATAGTTTTTGGTGTTTCTTGCTGGCTGACTTGAGCGTCGGAGTGCAAACGGCTGCTAGGGCGCCCTTTTGTCCTTCTTTGCAGGAATCCATAGGTAACCAGTGGGAAGGAGTCCCTAGCTGACGGTTGAGGTCGCGCACAAAGACGTTTCAGGTCAACCGGACGGAACACAAACTCTTGTACTGATAACTTCTTTTTTATTTGGTGGCCTCATTAAAACCCTCTCTTGGGGAAAAAGAGTGCCCCCTGAACTGGTCAAATTGTTTATACTAGCGTGGGAGCGCAACTACTTTACAATTTTAGCTAAAATAGAGCTTCAGGTGCGTGGCGTTCCATGTCCTGGGGATCGCACCTCCATCCAAGGCTTCCAGCCGATAAGCGCCATTCTCCAACGCCTCCAGCACTCTGAACGGGCCAGTCCACTTGGGGGACAACTTATTCCCTATCTCGTGCTGATGTGCTTTCCTCATCACCAGATTTCCTTCCTGGAATTGCCTCAGCCTCACCCTGGAATTGTGCCTTCATTCCACCCTTCTCCTTACAGCTTCAGCGCTGACCCTGGCTTCTTCTCGCACTTCGTCTAAGAGATCTAAGTTCACCTTTCTTTCCTCATTGAACTTCTCAGCCACGAAACCCAGAAATCTTGGTGAATTTTCCTGTATCTCCACGGGAATCATAGCGTCTGACCCATAGACCAAACTGAAGGGTGTCTCATGGGTGCTAGATTGCGGTGTGGTGTGATAGGCCCATACGATCCTGGGAACTTCTTCCGCCCACGTTCCTTTGGCCTTTTCCAGCCTTCTCTTCAGCCCTCTGAGCAGCACTCGGTTGGCCGATTCCACCTGCCCGTTTGTTTGAGGATGTTCTACCGACGCGAACACCTGCTGTATTCCCACATCCTCGCACAGGCTCCTCAGCTGGTGACTTGCGAACTGGGTGCCATTGTCGGAGACCAGACGCTTGGGCACCCCAAAACGGCACACAACGTTTTTCCACACAAACTGTTGAACCTTGTGAGCGGTGATCTGCGCTACCGGCTCTGCCTCTACCCACTTCGTGAAATATTCGATGGCAACGATCAGGAACTTCATCTGCCTGATCGCCAGGGGAAAAGGCCCCAAGATGTCGATTCCCCACGTGTGGAACGGCCATGGGCTGTGAATCGACCTCAGCTCTTCGGAAGGCGCCTTGTGCCAATCTGCATGTTGCTGGCATTGTTGCATCGCTGGGCGTAGCCCACGCAATCTTCCCTCAGCGTTGGCCAATAATACCCTGCACGAAGGACTCTACCTGCCAAGGCGCGACCACCGACGTGGCTCCCACATATTCCCTCGTGGAGCTCCGACATAAGCCTCGTGCACTGCTCTCTGTGCACACACACTAACACCGGATGGATGAACCCAAATCTGAAGAGATCCCCATCGATGAGAGTGAATTTGCTCGAGCTCTTCTTTATCCTTTTTGCCTCTGCCGGTTCCAGCGGAAGCACCCCATCTGCCAAATACCGCTGGTATGGTGTTATCCACGTGTCAACCCTCCCAGCGGTGTCAACTTCCATCACCTCATTGGATGCCATCGGTTGCGCCCTCACCCTCGGTGCTCTTAACGTTTCTTGAGTGAGGGACCGGTGACAGATCGCTATACGCTCCCTTGATTTGCACACCTGCAACACCTGGTTGTCTGTTACGAACGCGCGAGGTACCTTTAACGTCTCCTGGATGACGGTCCTCTGCCTTCCCCCCTTGCCCGAGCTAGCTAGCTTGGCGAGCAAGTTAGCTCTGGCATTTTGTTCTCTCGGCACGTGAATCAACTCAAACGCCGTAAAGGACGCCTTCAAGGTGCGCACGTACTCGAGGTACGCAGCCATCTGTGGGTCTTTGGCCTGGAACTCTCCCGTTACCTGCCCAGTGACCAACAGGGAATCGGTTTTGGCCATTAACCTTCTCGCACCCATCTCCCTTGCTAGCAACATCCCGGCGATCAGGGCCTCGTACTCCACTTGGTTGTTGCTGGCTTTGAAGGCGAAACGCAGGGACTGCTCAATCAGCACCCCGTTCGGGCCTTCCAGAATGACCCCCGCGCCACTCCCCTGTTGGTTTGAGGACCCGTCCACCGATAAGACCCATTGGAAGACCGATCCCTCTGGTGATGCAGCGCCCGATGACAATTTGACGACGAAGTCCGCAAACACCTGCCCCTTGATCGGTCCTCGGGGTTCGTATCGGATGTCAAACTCGGATAATTCTACAGCCCACTTCACAATCCTTCCCGCCACGTCGGGCTTTTTCAGCACCTTCTGGATTGGCAAATCAGTCATTACCACCACCGTGAAGCTGTGAAAGTAGTGACGCAGCCTTCTCGCCGAGAACACTACTGCCAGGGCTGCCTTCTCCAGAGCCTGATACCTTACCTCAGGGCCTTGCAGCACCTTGCTCACAAAATAAATAGGTCTCTGGACCTGGTCCTGCTCCTGGACCAGAACTGAACAGACCGCCCTCTCCGTTATAGCAAAGTACAAACGGAGGGGGGTGCCCATCTGTGGCTTGCACAGCACCGGCGGGCTTGCCAGATACTCTTTCAGCTTAACGAACGCCTCCTCACACTCCTCGGTCCAAATGAACCTGCTGTTCCGCTTGAGACACTAGAAGTAAGGATGGCCTTTTTCCCTTCCAGCGGACATGAATCGCGACAATGCCGCCAGCTGGCCGGTGAGTTGTTGCACCTTTTCACCGACGCTGGGCTCCTCATTGCCATGATCGCCGCACACTTCTCGGGATTCGCCTCAATCCCTCGCTTTGTTAAGAGGAAACCCAGAAATTTTCCTGCTTCCACACCGAAAATACATTTCTCTGGGTTGAGCTTCAAACCGTATTTGGCGATCGTTGTGAAAAGCTCCTCCAGATCAGCGACATGCTGCTCCTTCCCTCGCGAGGTGACCACCATGTCGTCAACATAAGCCTGCTCATTCCGACCCAGCATCGGCGAGAGGACCCTATCCATCAATCTCTGATAGGTTGCCCCCGCGTTCTTCAACCCGAACGACATTACCTTGTAACAGTAGCAGGACCGCTCGGTCATGAACGCGGTCTTGCACTCGTCCATCGGGTACATCCTGATCTGGTTGTAACCCGAGAAAGCATCCAAGAAACTCATAAGCTGACACCCTGACGCACTATCCACCAGGGCGTCGATGCTAGGTAGGGGATAGGAGTCTTTGGGGCATGCTTTGTTGAGGTCGGTGAAATCCACGCACATCCTCCATTTGCCGTTTGATTTCTTCACCAGCACCACATTGGCCAGCCACTCTGGGTGTTGGATTTCTCTAATATGTCCCGCAGCCAAGAGTTTGTGGGTTTCGTCGTGGATCACCTGTCTCTTTTCCTCATTGAACTTCCTCCTCCTTTGGCGCACCGGCCAGACCTGAGGGTCCATTGCAAGGCGGTGGCACAGGAAGTCCGGGTCAATACCCGGCATGTCCGAGGTTGACCATGCAAACGCACCCAAGTTCTTCTCGATGACCCCGGAGATCTGCCGTCGCGTGCCCTCATCAAGCGGTCCTCCCAGCTTGAACCCTTTCCCCCTGATTTCCGTCTCCACCCACCCCTCGGTCGGGTGGGGCCTTCTTTCGCTGGCGATGACCGCCCTCGCATTCCCAGATTCGCGAGGCGCGACCTCTCTCGCTCCGTCGGCTTCATCCTGGGCACTTCCCGTGCCTCCGAGCCCCGCTTCCTCCATCTCCTCACCGTCGCTCGTGCCTCTCACCAACGTCGCGACTTCCGCTCGTCCTTCGTCCGACACTTGTGGTGGCGTCGTGGTAACATGGCACACGCCTCTCTGCTGCTTGAGACTGTTTTCGTAGCAGCGGCGAGCTTCTTTTTGGTCTGATTTTATGGTAATGACTACCCCTTCCATCGAAGGGATCTTCAGCTTCATATGCCTCGTCGAGGGTACAGCCCCCAACCTGTTGAGTGTTGGTCTTCCCCAACAGTATGTTGTAGGCGAACGGGGCATTGACCACCAAATATTTAATCTTCTCGGTGCGGGCTGTGGCACCATCCGTGAATGTGGTCCTCAGCTCCACAGAGCCCCGCACCTCTACCTGGTCCCCTGCGAAACCATACAAACATCCCGGGTATGGCTTCAGATGGTCGGGGGACAGCTGCAGCTTGCTGAACGTCGGCTAGAACATCACGTCTGCCGAGCTTCCCTGGTCCACGAGGACCCTGTGTACCTTCCTCCCCGCCGTGACGAGGGAGATGACTATTGGGTCGTTGTCGTGAGGCACAACATCCCGGAGATCGGCTTTGGTAAAGACAATGTCAACGTCGGGGGAGTGATCCTCCTCCGCCGAGTCGACTACCATCACCGACCGCGCGTACTTCTTTCTCTGAGAGGTCGTGCATCCTCCCTCAGAGAATCCTCCCGAGATTGTGTGCACTTCCCCGTGCACCGGTACCTCGTGCTGTGGGTCCCCCGTTGGAGCCCCCGACGCCTGATCACCTTGTGGCTCCCGCAAGTAATCGTTTAGAAAACCGCTTTTCACCAACTCCGCGAGTTGGTGTTCCAACGCCAAACACGTGCGGAGGGGATGGCCATAAGCTTTATGAAACTCACACCATACATCTTTCTTTCATCCCAGCACCCTGTTAGTCTTCTCTGGTGCTCGCAGCCTTGCTGCTATGGCTGGAATGGCGATCAGTTTCGCCAGCTCCACCATGAAATCAAACCTGGGGGGCGCATTGCTCTCCCTCGCGCGCCCTCCATTCTGGTCCCTTCGAGGCTCATAAGGGCGAGGTTTTCCCTGAGCCCTCTTTCCCTCCTTGGCCTCATGCACCTTCATTGGCTGCTGAGTCCTGCTGGGTCCTGCGCGCGACTTATTAGGGATCACGCTCTCCTGTTTCTCAGAAACTGCTGTTTCTGTCGCGATGTGCGCCACAGCACGACGCCTAACCTCTGCGAACGTGCTAGGGCGATTCCTGATCAGGGATTCACTAAAGGGCCCCGCAAGAATCCCTTTCTTGAACGCATGTACCAGCATGTCCTCGTCCTTGCTGGGTAGCTTTACCACCTGAGCCCCAAAACGGCAAAGGTAGTCCCGGAGGGACTCACCTTGGCTCTGGAGTACGTCAAAGAGATCGTACGACACCACAGGGGGTGCCCGGTTGACAATATACTGCTCAATGAACAGCTTCGAAAATTGTTGAAACGAAGTGATGTGGCCCTCCAGCAAGCTTACAAACCACTCCATCGCTATCCCGCTGAGGGTGCTCATGAACAGTTTGCAGTATACGGCGTCCGAGCCTCCAGAGAGCATCATCTGGGTATGAAACGTCGTCAGGTGCGCCTCAGGGTCCTCCACCCCTGTAAAAGAGGCCTTCACTCCCACCAAGCCTGGTGGTACCACTGCACCCATGATCTCAGACGAAAATGGCATGGGGAAGGTCTTGAGGGGAGATGGTGGAGGCGCCACCCCTTCCTCCGCCATTCCCTTCCTCTGCGCCCGTAAAGACTTGCGCAGCTCCTCATTAACCCGGTTCAAATCTTCATTCCGGCCTTGTGACGCAGCCAAGTCCACTTGCATCCTTTCTTGCGCCATTCTTGACGCCGCCATGTCATCTTGTAGCCCTCGCATCATCTCCAAGACTTGCGCCATTGTTACAGCCCCTTCCTCAGCTGATGGCGCAGGTGAAGATTGCCTTGTCTTCCTCATTCTTTCAGCAAAGAGTCTCAAAAACGAATGAAATCTAACAGCACAGTGGATGGGATCACAAATTCACACGGGCCCCACGGTGGGCGCCAAATGATCTTGTCGGTGTCTTGTCCTTTGAAGGCTTCGCAACGTTTAACTCAACCTTCCGTAAGTCAGCGAACAAAACCACCAAAGAGTAGTTCACTCTGCGATCTCTGTGAGGACCGTGTTCTCTGCGAATTCTCTCTCTTCTCTCTGTGCGAAAACTAGCCACTTATCCGTATGAAAGCGTACCTTAGAAATGAGCGTGGTACCCCTTTATATACCTTGTCACACCCCTAAGTTATTCGCGTACAAAGTAACTTAGCGTGTTTCATATGTTGGGTGTCTCGGGCAACCTCAATGTGAGTACCAGGTGCGGTTTGGACCAACGCGCATACCAGGTATTCCCCGTCGCGTGAATGATCACCCCTTCTGCCTACGCACGCCATGGGCTACAGAGCGCCGACCGACTGCCAGCTTCCTCAGACCACTCTTGTGCGCGGTACTGAAGGGCGTACGACTTCTCTGACTCCCGACGCCATGCCACACAAGGCTCGGCTGCAGCGCTCTCCCCGGGAATCCCCTCTCGTTCCCAGCTTAGCTGCGTGTGACACCACGACCAATCAGCCTCGTGGCTCACCTAATCGATGATCGCGCATTCCCTCTAATCATCGATCTCTGCCTGATCGCTCTCTTCGAGATGCATCAGCTTCCCTGGCCCACGTGTCCCACTAAGTACAGCCCACGTGGCCATCATTCGCTGACGCCACCCTAAACTGTGACCGACCGGATCAAGAATGATGACTTTTTCATAATTTATTCCCCATAGAAGTCATGCACGATAATGCTCATTCGAGTAATTTTGGGAAAAGATTGCACCATTTTTGTGCTTTTTAGAATTAATTTTTTATCAATAAAGAATTAATTAAATTACATGGAGCACTTATGATACAACCCAAATAGCCAAGAAGATGACCAAGGATACAAGAGACACTTCACACTTTGATAAGTTATCTCAGCATCCAAGACAAGGCCCTGCCAAATGTCGGAAGGACCTCAGCAGAAGAAGAATTGGGCATAAAGCAGAGCATCAAATGTTCTTTCTTCCAGTCTTCTGTACCGACCAGGTCATCAGGCGTGATGACGTGTCTTGCACGTGCTCGAGTGGGGTGTGCTCAATGGAACTGATCCTGCCGGCAACTCGAACGTGGAGGAATCGCTTTGTAGCACTCTCTGTCCCGTCTACGCGACTGCGTTCTCTGCAGAATCACCCTCAGAACCTTCTCTTGGATCTCCGAACGTGACTTGCAAAACACACAGACGGCGCCTCTAGCGGCCGTTTGCAATCCGATGATCAAGTTAGTCCACAGAACCACCAAAGATGAGAAAAACTAGTAGTGTGTGAAAAACTCTTGTTCTCTCTTTTCTCGTATCCCTCAATCTCTCCCTGATTCTCCCTTTATGTCTCTCTCTCTGCTTCTGGGCATAACAGAATTCTGTTATGCTTTTCTGGCATGCGTCAGAACCCTGTTATGCCTTTCTGAGACAACGTACCTCTAGAATCAGTAGTGAGAGCGTGAGAGTCTGTGCATGTCTGCGCGTCTCTGCGCTTGGCTGCGCCTGTCTGTACCCTTAGTGGTACGAAGTGCACTTTTGTCTGGACCGCACCCCTCTCAGATGATGACACGTGGAGGCCTGCAACTCACATCTAACCACACACGTGTCACTTACTGGAAGGGCTCTAGCGCTTCTCTTTGTGTGCCTAAGTTACGCCCTTGCGGAGTAACTTAGGATATTTCTCTCATTTGGGTAAATCGCATACTCTTAGAAGAACGCCAGGTGTGGCTGGTCTAGGCACACTCACCAAACGTTGCTCTCTGCGTATACAGCTTACCCTTCACGCACGTAATGGGTTGAGGGAGTCACCAATCACTGATCGGTTTACTAGCTCCCTCAGGCCACTCTCGTGCGCAATTCCCTGAGATGTGCTCATGCGGGGTCCATGTATAACGCTCTCGCTGGGAACCTCAGTCCCAGTTTAACTGCGTGTAACACAAGACCCCGATGACAATGCACCCGATGACTGATCAGTGCTCTATTTGCTTCTCGCGTTTTGCCCCCAGGCGTTAGTCTGAGAACTGGTCTGTTGGATGATCTGTCCCCTGACCTCTCTGCCGCCTGATCTGTCGGTGGTCACTTGGTTACTGACCCCCGATCACCGCTCTTGGCGATCGCCTCTCTGATCTCTCTGTCACCCGGTCCATGTGTCACCCTGCGAGTGGTCCGCGTGGTTCTCTGCTGCTGACGTCATCGACTACCGATGACCGATCAGATCACAAGCCCCCCAGTCTCGAGTCGTGAACTCGTTCTCGGCGAAGAGACTAAGTGGTCGTGCCCTCAGTGATCGTGGCAAGTGGGACCGCATCACGTGCCACCTCACGTGCTGCTTCTTTAACGTTTGAACTTCCTTTCTTAATCTCGCGACACGTGGCCCCATCGACGGCCAGCGTGGTGTGTCGCTAGCGCTTCTCTTATTCAAATTGGCGCGCTCCTTCACTGTTCCTTCATCTTCTTCAATCGACTCTCAGACTTCCTGCGAACTCTTCCTCTGCGCACCCATCTTTCTTCAAATTTTCTGCTTCCAAACCTCTTGCGATCATCCAAAGGTATGGTTTTTCTTCTTCATGGGTCTATTTAGGTCATCTTTACCGATTGTATTTATCTTTCTCGTTATCATGCATTCATCTTCTCTATTTTCCCTCTCTCGACCCGCGCTAGGGTTTTTCGCGTTCTCGTTCTGACTTCTGCTTCTTCTTCTTCCTCTTTTCACCTGGGCATCTCTTTCTCCTTTCCCCTCTCTGTTTTCACAGAAACATTCATCATTCCCTCTTCTTCCATTCATTCTGACTTTTCGTTTTTCCTCCATTTGCAGCTATCTCGCGATGGCTCGCTTGAAACAAACCACACGTATCATTGCCTCATCTTCTGGTGCATAGCCTTCCGCGAGTGCGCCAGCTCCACCACCGCCTGTTGCCACCTCCTATCACGACAACGCCAGGGTCTACGACTGGGCCCCCCTGGCGTTGCTTGCTGAAACCTCCACCCTACTGCCCCAGGGCCACCTCACGTCCCTGCTGAGCCACAATCCCGATGAGCCTTCCTGCGCCATCGACAGGGAAAATGACTTTAACATCCAAATCCGCATTCCTCCTCGAGGGATGCCCATCTGCGCGGACGATAGGGCCACCAATGGGGTGCCCTTCGTCTTCATCTACTCCGCCATCTTCAAAAGGTTGAAGCTGCGCCTCCCCTTCACCTTTTTCGAAAAGGAGCTGATGATGGAGTTGAACGTCGCGCCCTGCCAACTCCATCCAAATGCCTGGGCCTTCATCCGGGCGTTCCAGATCCTCTGCAATTATTTCGGGCACAACGCCTCCGTGGATGTGTTCCTCTATTTCTTCGAGGCGAAGAATCCTGGGGACAGGTCCTAGGTTAGCCTGAACGGGGTTGCTGGTCGGGTGCTCCTAGGCCTATTCCAGCAATCCTTCAAAGACTGGAAGGGCAGGTTCTACATGATATCTGCCACCCCACAAAGTCCAAATCTGCTCGAGGGGTACCCCCTCTACTGGGTTCCTGGGGTTGAATTCCAGAAATCCAGGGACCTCGAAGCTATGGCCCCCTACGAGCGCGAGCTGTGTGGGCTGTTCCTGGGGGCCAAGTACAACTCTGCTCGGCTCATCAAAGATGAGTTCGATGTGGTGGCCCTGAAAAAGTATATAGGTAGCTCTTCTTCCACCTCTTAGGATACCTGCACCTTCTCATGCATGCTTTTGTATATTTTGACTTACTTGCTAAACTTGAGCATCTAACTCTTCCTTTTCTCATCTATGTAGACTCAATGTCGGGGAAAGACAGGAGGCTAGCCTTGCTGGAGCTTGCCAAGCGTCGAGGAACCAAGGGATTTGGCTCCTCCTCTCCTACCACTGAGCCCATTGCAGCCCCTCCTCTCTCGGTCGCGCCAGCTGAAGGCCCCGAGCAAGGGAGGAAGAGGAAAGACTGGTGAAGGCTTCTACTTCACTTGCTGCTGCTGCCTCAACTGAAGAGGAAAGCTCTGGCTCTCCTCTTATACACCGCCAGAGGAAAATGCCAGC